>NC_056596.1:8283159-8583159 GCF_018340385.1 Cyprinus carpio | reverse complement strand
TTTTAATTTAAACACATTAAATATTACATATATGAATGCAATAAAATGTGTATTTACATTACAGGTTTAGGTCTTAAATTTCATATAAGGTGGGTAGTCATATAACAATTTCAAGTTTATGTTTAAAGTTAATTCAAATTTGCCCATACTTAATGAAACAACTATCTATTATTAGTTAGCAAATGTTTAAAGTTAATTCAAATTTGCCCATACTTAATGAAACAACTATCTATTATTAGTTAGCAATATTTATATTTTAAAAATAATAATAGTTAATATTATTATATGAATAACTAATATTAATATTATCAATATGACATATTAACATTATTTTATATTTTTAAATGAACCCAAAATTGCACTTCAAAAACATTCATATTTATAATGTTATCAAACTTTTAAGTTTTATACTGGCTATGAAATCATATAATGTTAAATTTATTATAAAAATTGTATTAGCATTAAAAATAGTATTAAAATTTACATTAAAAAAGAGCCAAAAGAATAAAAAAAAAAATTTGAAGAAATTAATTATGAATTATTATATGAATTACCCTTATCCCAGACTTATAAAAGCCATCATAAACATTAATGATGTTTAAATTACAGTTTATATTAGATTTAATTTTTTGTTAAGCCAAAGCCAAAAGTGTGCTAACAGCTCAAACAGTCAAACGCTGAAGACTCACCCAGAACTTGACCAGGAAGAAGGCATTCTGAGGTCCTTTTCCAAACAGCTCCTTCAGCCCACCCTTCTTCTCAGGAAACTTGTCGTAGATTTGACGTATGTCCACTGTCTCCAGGAGCCCATCGCTGTACGAATGATTCGTCTGGCTGATGTGCACAAATAGATGCTTGTTGTACTGCAGAAAGAGATGGAATTAGATCAAGGCAACATTAATACTGCCTATAGAAAATTAACTAACATACTATTTTGTGAAAGAATAACTACTTAAGATGTTTGTTGCCAGGGTAACAAGTTTTGATTTTTAAATATAGTTTATAGTTTTCAAAGAGTGCAATGCTATAACCAAATGTTGATTGCAGGTACGTTCAGAACCTCTTTCCCAAAGCTGAAAGTTATGTGTGTGTGCCTGGATGACTGTATTGAGAACGCAACTCGTTCTGCGTATGGCTACAAACACAAGATTAATAGCCGCTGTCACGCCAGGCCAGAGGGACAAGCATTTCATAGAGATGCTGCCAAAATGATCGATTACACAGGTCTGCTTTAACACGGACGGCAAGGCATTTTGGTAACCTGTAGGTCACGAGAAGTTCTTCCCGGGTCTCACTTTTAATCTACACACACTGTTTTGTCTTCATTTTCTTGACTGTAGTCAGATCAGTGCTTAAATAGGACATTCAGCATCGGTGGGATGATTTGAAGACACTTAATGGAGTGAGTCCCACTTCTGGATGACTACTGGATCATAATAAGATCATGTTTAGAAGCTACACTTCCGGATTCTTCTAGTTTACAAGACAAGCTCTGTTTTAGCTTAGCACTTCAGTCGATTAAATTGAGCTGAAAATGACTCGCAATGATTTAAGGTTGTGTAGATTTCCATCATTATCAGTGGATCAGGAAAAACGCAGGATGTGACCTCGGTCATCGTGACCATCTCTAATAAGAGCCAACTGCCCTGCAGCTGCTGTCAGTAGATTTGCATTTCTCTAAATCATCACACAAGGTCCATGATTCAAGGATAACCGCAAAATCAGTAATCTCTCACCAACACCAAGAATATGCAAATAAAATCATGCAATACTACTAAAACTGATCTTTTCATTTTAATTTAAAGTAGTTTGTATAAACAACATAAGCTGTTAATAAGTTTGATTAATTTTGAATTTTTTTATTCATCAAGTAAAATTATATTTATGCAATAAATAAATGAAAATGCATTTTTATATTATTTACTGTAATATTATTTATTATATATACTTTATTAATTTATTGTAAAGATACAAAATAGTGTATTTATTTTATATATAAATATAATATTTTAAAATAAATGTAACGTTTATTATTTTACAATGTTTATGAAGTAATCAAAATTGCAGAGCTGCTGAAATGTGCTTATTGTGTGTAAAACATGTAGGTCTTCAGTACTGAAGCTGTAAAGCAGCTGTATTATAGAGTAGCTGCTAAAGCAGGTCAAGGCTGCTCTCCTGTCGCTGTCTCTGCAGTGGTTCTGGGTACGTGTGCTGACTTACAGAATCTGGGTCCCGTTGATGCTCCAGGAAGGAGGAGAACTCCACCAGCCGTAGTTTAGAGGTGCCGATGGAGCGCCCGTGCCACGCCGGCACTGCGGCTGCCAGGGAGGAGGGGGACTCGTAAGCTGCACACACAAACACAGCATTTCAAAACATGAGCGATGGATTAAAACAATAAGATGAGAGCCATTAAGAGTTATTTAAACAGAATAAATATACTGTCATTTTTTATTCATAATTCTTACACCACATAATGTACTTCTTACATTAAATGATATATGATAGTAAGCATAAATTAATTTAATGTTAAAATGATATTACAATATTGATAAATATGAGTATAATATAGCATTTATTTATATATAATAGAAACAAACTTATACATGAATAATATAAATGTAATAATAATGACATTTTTTCACTAATGCACCTCATATATTAATAGGATAGCATTAATATAATTAGATTTATTTATATCATATAAACTAAATGATAAATTAATAATATAAATACAAAAAAAAAATTAAAAAAAAGTAACCCACAATAAAAACACAAAAAATAAATAACATAATAAACTAAAAAAAAAATGCTAAATCTAAGAAGGTATATTCAAACTTTCACATATATTAAAGTATAGTTAAGTTGAAAGGCATCTGTTAAACATGAATATACACACCTGCGATGGCTGTGGCCGTCTGGATGGGGTAATTCTGCTGTGCGAACAGCTTCACACTGAGGAACAACAGAGGTGATTATCACAAGGTGTCATTTTTAATGCACACGTTTTATTATGTACAAATGCAGCCATGTACTGTATATTTAAGTTAATCTAAGTTATATCCACTTACTCTTGTGAGGAACCAGGCTGCCCTGTTGACACTTGCCAAATCTAGAAAAGGAGTAAAATGTATTGCTGTGTTAAACCATGGGGAATATACAATGCATGGGTATATTCGTCTGCTTCTCCTTTAAATGGACACTAATGGTTTTAAAGTGGTCTGGGGCATCTCTTACCCCTGTCGCCCCAGGCAAGGAGGGGCGGGGGAGTCCCGCGAGCCCCAGCCGGCTGTGGATAGCTGTGGCTGAGACGATCTGTGCTGAAGACATGGCCGCCATCCTGTTGATCGCATCATTCTTCACGGTCTGGTCCTTCAACGACACACATCACAGAGAAGATTTAGCTCCTGCACCGTTACTGCTATAAAACCTCATTTATTTTGTTAGATGAAATAAAATCGAACCCTGGCTCAAGGGCAAAGGGTCTAATCATTCCTTTAAATGAATTTGTCTCCTTAAGACGTGACGCTGTGAAAAATAAATAATGTCCATTTAAACTGCTCTACCATGCTCCACTATACAAGCTGAATGGGAATGGGAATAGTTTTGCCATTGACCTTTGAATCTGAACATGTTTACATTTACCAGGTGCTTTTATCCAAAGCATACAGTGCATTCAGGCTATACATTTTTATCAGTATGTGTGTTCCCTGGGAATTGAACCCACGACCTTTTGCGCTGCTAACACAATGCTCTACCACTGAGCCACAGGAAAAAACTTAATCAAAAAAAAAACAACTAAAGAAACCTCAATAACCACAATATTAACACAAAACCACAAATACTGAGTACTGAATATAGCAGAGATAAACTGTACGTGATAAACTCAAAGCTGTAAATTAAATTTGGAACAGAACTTTATGAATCATATACTACGACATGTGAATTACTTTCAGCATCACAAACACTTTCGGCCAACCAATATCCTTCAAATGTTGCAAACTAGACCATGCACAGCACGTAAAGCTTGTGGTTAGATTTGATTTTTAATGCACAATGCTGTGTTTGCATTGTGTGAAGAACGTGAGCTCTGTTTTGTAAGAACAGGCACTGGAGCGCATATGCTCAGCTACAGCGCATGACTGTCTGATAAATGTGTTGCATTGTGGTCAAGCAGGCTGACAGGCACTGGAGCGCATATGCTTAAAGAAGAGTCTTCTGTATCATCATAGAAACTGTCAAATAAAATGAGTAACCAATCCTATTCCCCCTCTTTCTCCCTCGGCAAAAGCACCACAATAAAAAATAAAAAAAGAAGAATGAAAGAAAAAGAAAAAACTGAATCAGGGGTTTTGCCAGTGGACTGTCATTCACTGTTTAACCACGAGATGCCACAGCTGCTCAAAAGCATGATCCTTTGACATCCTCAGGTCAGCCAATGACAACATCAGCATCAACACATCACTATGCATTATGTTGTATAGTACAATGATAATTAAAAATTATTATTTTAATACAACATTTAAAAATTGCTTTTTAAAATATATGTATATGTGGTGTAAATTTTTTTTTTTTTAATAAATTAATACTTATATTTAGCAAAAGCATTTTAAATTGTTTAAAAGAGACAGTTAAGACATTTATGTCTTTATAATGTTACAAAAGATTTCAATTTCATATAAATGCTATTGTTTTGAACTTTCTAGAATAGAAGAATCCTGAAAAAAAATGTTTTCCTGGCTTCCACAAAATATTAAGCATTACAACATTGATAATAATAAGAAATATTTATTTATAACCAAATAAATCATAATAATGCTGAAAATTCAGCTTTGCATCACTGGAATACAATTCATTTAAAATGTATTTAAACAGAAAGGTAATAATATTTAACAATATAACTGTTCTACTGTATTTTTTACTGTTTTGTGCACCCCCTGTGAGCATAAGAGTCTGGAAATTTTGCATCTGGATAGATACTCGCATACCGAATAATGTCTGCCTTTGACTTTCACACTGCATTTTAAATCGTGTGATTGTTCTTGAACAACTTTACTCAAGTCAACCCGTGTATCACACACTGAATATTTCTATGCCTTTCCAAAACCAACACACTTTTGTGCGAAACAGGAAGGAAACGGACAAACATGCTGAAGAAAAGAAGTTAGCCAGTTGACTGCATATTAAGCAGTCCAATCACAAGAAATAAATCTAATATACAGACAAACAAAACAGCACTCCAACACACACAAAAAAAAAAAAAAAAAAAAAAAAAAAAAACACACCGTTCAGTACAGATATGGCCTGAGAACCTACACATATACACCCACAGACTGTGTCAAACACAAGATTGGCATGTACCTTTAGCTTGGAGTGAAATTCTCTGGATTTCCTCCGGGCAAGAACCTGGATATGACTGGAGACCTGGTCACACACACACAAACACAAAAGGAGCATTTTGTAACCATGGAGATGAAAGGCCCCCTGCCATTAGCCACAAAAACATGCACTTTAATTACAAACAGAACATCCAGCACAGCCTTTCACATCATTTGTTCAGGAACAAGAAAAAAAGAAAGTGATCGGCTATTTGTTTAGTTAAAAATTCAGTTTTTAAGTCAAACTGACTTTACAGTAAAATTGTAAAGATTTGCACTGAATTGAGAACACAAAGCAACAGGTGTCCACTCAGTGAAGATCGCTTTGGTAACTAAGGAAGGCAGTAAGCCAGCGAGACAACGTTTGGATAGAGCCATAAACAAAGTCTGGCTCGTCACAATGTGAATTTACTGGAAATAGCCTTTATTATTTATTTCATGTCACGCTCAGAACTTGAAGCAGCTCCACTAACCTGCTTTCTCGTCCGTGTCTTTCCCGTTCTGAGTTTGATGTATCTGGCGATTAATTCGTTACGACCTGTAAGAGAAAATAAAGAAATGTATTATATAACCTTTATTTACATTTTTTAAACAAATTATTTCAGTGACTTCAAACTTAAGTATTTAAGGTTACACCAATACACCAGTAGTGACGACTATAAATACATCTTAAATACACAGTACACATGAAGAATTGGCTGAACTAGTGTACAATACAAACAAGGTCTAATTATCAATTTTTTTTAGATATAATAACCATAATTAATGACTTACATCAAATGAAGATCATTCAAATACAACATTACAATATTGTGGCAGACGAGTAAATCATTGAATAGACTAAAAATGGCTCAGAAGTCAATATATTGTTTGTTATATTTTCATATAATTTAACATTAGCCAGTCACTGTCCTGCAACTCAGTAATTTATGTTAGATTAAATAAAATTGTTGATTACAGTACAGTAAATTAAATGATTAATTACACTAAATTAAAATTAAAAATTAAATTTGAATGATATGGCATAGGCAAATATTATAAGACCATAAATATGGAGCTATGAAAGTATTATGTGAAAATAAACTAAATATAAGAATAAACAAAATAAATTATCAAACATAATGAAAAATAAAAGACAACTACACAACAAGCATCGAAACAGTATAAACTCTAGCAGATGATTTCATTTTTGTGTGAACTAGTCCTTTAAGGACAATATCCGACCGCCAGCCAACAAGCAGCGTCAGGGTATTTACTCTAGCTAGCCTTTACCCAGTGTGCCTGCAGTGTAATCTCTTCCAACCCAGACCTGGGCCTCCCTATTCTTCCAAACACAAACACTCGCGTACACACACACACACACACACACACACACGCTCTGTACGCTCACAATGCGGGTATTCATGCACACTCTGCTCTCAGATCAAAGACACTCCAAACGGCCAGCTGTAAGCATGCTTACTGCTGCATAATTCATTCTTTTCAGTCACTTGAAAACATGCTCAGCTGGACTTGGCAAACCTGCAAAACAACCTCCAGAGAGAAAGGGGACTTACAGGGACAGAGAAAGAGAGAGTGAGAGAGCCTGTCGACGAGTGCTGAGTTTTGAAATTCTCCCCTGTGGAGTTTGGTAGACAAACCGAAGCAGAAACTGATCAAAGAGACTAGCTCACTCTCAACAAGAGATAAGATAAACAACACTATCATCTCAGAATTACTGAATGACAGCTGATTATTACTCAACACTCCTTCACAAACAGTACAGATTCAACAAACCAAGATGGCGGCGCGTCCACACGCAGCGGCTTCTCTCTGATATGATATTTTAACAAACTATTGCTAAGATTAATTATTTTATATTAACAAAAATTAAGTGTACTCTATTTGCAAGTTAGACGTTTTTACACATTTGTGTACTTTAAGTAACATATACTGGGAAAAATGTGCCATAAATGTCAGATTTAGTCATCATGTTCCGTATAAACGAACATTTTATAGTAAAGAAATTTATTTACTGCATCTTATGCATAATACACCGATTACACTCATTATATAGTTTTTTTATATACATTTTATATAAATGTTTAATTATATATTAAATACACATTATAGTAATATTATCATAGTATTATAAAATATATTAATAATAACAATATTGTTTTTTAATATTTATAATACCATGTATTTTAATGTTTATAATACCATGCATATTTTTACTTGTTTTTTATTTAAAGAAGAAACAAAACTGATGTATAGTTGACATTTGAAGCTTAATGCTATAGAAAAGCACTACAAGTTTTTCATGAGTGTATTCAGCTTGTTTATTTTTATAGTAATATAGCATACGGTTGCCAGTCAAACAATGGTATAAAGCTATTCAAAACATCATTCAATGTAAATTGTGCTAATTGTAATTAATTATCGCAATTACAGTTTCATGGGAACAATCAACGATTATGATTTATGCCATAATCGTGCAGCCCTAATACATATATATCTATAACACTATATATATATATATATATATATATATATATATATATATATATATATATATATATATATATATATATATATATATATATAGTATATTAGATATATATTGGATATATTACATATATTATATAATTTATATAATTAGTATTATAAATTATTATGGATTATATATAATAAATAACATATTATAATATAAATGGTTGACAATCCACCAATAACAGGACATCTGAATCATCTGAATCTTCTGATGACTCAGCCACGTTCTCATAGAAATGTGTTCAGGTTAAGTGATGACTCACTCAGCAACACAGAATCATTAAAAGTGAGTGATGACAAAAAATGTTAAAAGCAAACACAGGAGTTGAATCTCTGACACAGAACAGTACAAGATGTGGTTTAACGGATGCACTGAAATTAGCAGAAAAAAATCCCTGTAAGGGGGTTGACTGCATTCCTTTACAGTGGCATTAAAAAAGTGTTGATGTTATGTTGGTGGATGGCACGCCACAAAGCCACTGAGAATGTAGTGGGTTAAAGGTCATAAAATTACAATATCTGCTTGATCAGCACAAAGTAAAGCAGCTCTGAATAACACCCACTGTTTGCAATTAAAAGCGAGCTGATAAATGGACCTCACACTGACGCAGGGTTAACCTCAGCGTGTCTTCAGAGGGGAAAGATGGCGCCAAAAATGGAGCTCATCAGTTATTGTGTATTGACAGCTTTCTCTGCTGTCAGCCTCTTCCAACTAACTAAATGAAAGCATGTGATTTATGCTGTGATATCTAAAGCTGAGAGCTTTTCTCAGGATTTTTCAGTTTCTAAAGCAACTGGTACTATGTCCGACAGGGACAATTCACCCAACAATGAGATTTCTGTCATAATTCACTCACTCTCATGTCATAACAATTACATTTCAGTATGCTTCTTGCAAAAGCTATAATATGGCTTCAGAAAATGCATAGTGCATGGTTTTATTTAGTGAGTATAGTATTGATACATTACTTCATAATATTTTTGTGTCCTTTTTTTGACACATTAAAATATTTAAGGCAGACTACAAAATGTTTCTTTTGTCTTGTAGGAAAATAAAAGTTGGTTTGGAATGGCATGAGGATGAGTTAGTGATGAAAAAAGTTGTGATAATACAGTAAAATTGCTAAAGTTGCAGTTTTAACTCCTAGCTAGTATGAGCTGCTCATGGCTTTCTGGCCAACCCTTCTTTGCTTTGATTTCAGATAACACTAACTCAAGTCTCCATTCTCCATGCTGAGTCTGTCTGAAGAGAGTTTAGACTACATGTGTCATTGAAAAGAAATGGTGACGTCAGAAGCTGAGACGTGTGGCTTACTCACTCTTGCACTCAAGTGCATCATATGGCAATCATCTTGTCAACTAAATTATCTCTCAGAAAAGTGATGAAATTAGATAAAACAATTTGGTTCACCTCACAAATCTTTGAAAAGCTTTGACCATTTCAAATGACCCACAAGTATCAGGGTTTTGGCCTGAGGGTGTAATGGTGACGGGCAGGACAGAAACCCCAAATCTTTGGGACAATGGGTCTGCTGCCCTGCCAGGCCTGATGGATGACTCTGAGGTCTCAGGCTGCTATTAGAATCACAATGGCCTAAACTAACAATACAAAGACTTTCTGCATGAGGTCTATGACTAAGGAATGACGAGTCTAAACTCAGTGCCCAAACTGAGACTGCACTATTCATATCTGATTTCCATGGGCATCATAGAGATCAACAATTTATGTATTGGTTTACATTACATTTTTAGCAACAGAATACAACAATAAAGAACAGAACAACAATAGATATAATTGTCAATAATATTAAAAACACAATTATTATTATTATTAAAGAAAGTTCAGGTGGACATTATGATAATAAAAATAATAACAACAACCGCAATAATTGTAATAATAATACAAAATAAAATAATAATTGTAATAATAATACAAAATATTTAATAGTTATTTGTTGTTATCATATAAAACCTAAATTTAATTTAATAATAATAAAAATAAACTACATTTATAATATTATGTGTTATAAACATAAAATGTATTATAATAACTATTTAATGAATATTTAATGATTATGGTAAAATGTATATTTATTACATTACGATGAAATGTTCATGTGTAACTGAAAACAGAAATATGTGACAGATCCCTTAACAACTATGCATCATAACGTTTTTCCAATAACATAAAATGTCCCAAAAACTTCTTTCAACCACACTTTACTCAACTGCTAAGTTTAGAAAGAGCTAAATGTAGATGCTTTACATCGTTACATTAGTGCCCTGAAAAGACTTCACTCCACCTTTTTGAACAACTTTGATCCAAATACACAGCTACATGTGCAGAAGTTTATGATAAATCAAGGTATTCTGACTTGGCTGTCACTACATTGTCCAGTCCCGCTAACAGACTTATCATCTACCTGCTCATTTATTGCACAAGCATGAACTGTGAGGAACGACAAAATGCCATATGGTTATAAGTAAAGGTCAGCCTCCAAAAGCAGATGGTGGTCTGAACCAATCCCCATTCTGGGAGTCAGTCAGCTTAGACTGATACGATCTGCAGGCTCAATGCAGGTGTTTCCCTGAGAGCAGGACCGAGGGGTGCGGCCAACTTTTCCCCTGCCAGATAAAGCCATTCACACACATACACACGCTTATGTGTACACACATGCCTGCTACCATCTGATTAGAGTTAGCCAGCTGTCCTCTGTGACGGGAACAGCCCGTAACACGATGACACCCCTCCGTCCGCAAGCCATTTTCAGAGGGAGGGTCTGAGAGCAAATTCAAGGCCAGATGGCAAGAGACCATGACGGACAATCTTTTCTCTTCCAGTGGACACCCCCCCACACCCCTTATCCCGCCAAAACCACTACTATTATTTAGAGAAACCAATTCTGAGAGGAAAGTCATGGACATGATCAGATGGACCAATACTTGATAAAGTTGAGAATAATCGGTATATATATATATATATATATATGAATATATATATGGTGAGCCTTGTCATCACTATGAACTTTCAAGTCAAACTCTATTCATAAAGCACATTTAAAAAAAAAAAAAAAACTAAAAAAAAAAACTACAGAAGTTGAACCAAGCACTGTAAAATTTAAGAATAAAAGTTTAACTTTAAAATTTTTACATAAAAAAGAGAGGGAAAATATACACATTTAATAATATTTTTTATTATTATTATTATTATTATTAATAATAATAATAATAATAATAATAATAATAATAATAATTATAAATTTAAAGTGAAAATGAAGTTAAAATATATTGTTGTTAAAATAAAAATATTTTCTTATTACATGTTTCTGGTAAAATAAAATAAAACAAAACAACAGCAAAACAAAACAAAACGGCAAAACAAAACAAAACAAAACACACAACAACAAAACAAAACAAAACACACAACAACAAAAACACAAAATAAAACAAAACAAAACAAAACATTCTGTTTCTACCAAAAGGCGGCCACAGGTTAAAAAAAGGTCCTGCCCTTAAATTTATTCTCTTTAAATACTTCACATTATGAATGTAAAATGGTTTCTGAATGTGTTTCACAGTCAAACAGAAGAAAGCAAGGAACTGAGGAACCACTAGCACTGCTAGTCTTTAGTCACAGTTAACAACTCACTGCAGGATGCTTGATGTTAAAAGCCCTGAAAGTGTGTTCACATACGAAAGTCCGCTACTGAAAGAGCTCTAGAACACTGAAAGCTTCTCTTGCTCTGATAGAAAAGCATCTGGAAACACAGAGTGAAAGGACTCGGTTTGGAGCTGTTTTCTTTAATGGGAGCAATTAAGCATGCTTCCTGTGTGTGCGCAAGGGAGAGCAAGTGTGTGTGTGTGTGTGTGTGTGTGGACATGCAAGTGAGTGCAAGTGTGCTTGTCTGACTGTGTCCTAACATGGTGCGCTGGCTGGAAACATCACACCAGCCTGCTGGAAATCACACATGGAAAATCCAAACAACCTCAAATGACCTCTCGCTCACTCCCTCTCAAACTCTGTCTTGCTTTCTCCCTCATTTAGTTTGCTTGATAAAGTTACTGTGTGCAAACTTCATGAAAGGAAAGCTAAAAATGACATCTGTTTGTCTGCCAGGGTAAACTTGACAACCAAATGATTTTTAGATTGAAGAGAGAAACTTGTATAACAAAGGCACACTGACTGAGCTAATGTGTATTTAAATGTGATGATCACCCAAAATAAGATGTATGGTTTCAATTATAATATTTTTAATGAGCTTGAACTTTTGGAGTTGAAGTCTTGTTCGCATGCAACTTTTTCACCATCGCTGTATACAGTTGTACAGTAACTTCCACTAAAAAGCCTAATAGGGAAGCATGATTAATCAAAGTAAAACTATATAATTAATTAAATATAATTATTTAATCAATATAATTAAATAAATCTCAGAGTAAACAAATGTTTCAGAGTAAGTGTTCATTTACACACAACATACTCATAGTGTCTCAGAGTCGTTCATTTTCCAATAAATGCTGCTAAAATAAAATTATTATTATAAAAAAATGAAATCAAATAAAACTATTCACCATCTCTAAAACAGCTTTCCACTTCAGATTACATCACAGAGGCTGTTCAAGTAAAAAAAAAAAATTGGTCTAAATAAATAATAATAAACTTTTTTCAATTGCATTTTAAAATCGTAATTAGGGTTGAAACGATTAGTCGACATTATCGACAATGCCGACAGTTGTTGAGTAGTCGTTTGATCTCATATGACCAAATGAAATAAAAAAGGAAATGTTAGGCTATGTTAAGAGAGATTATGTTGTGAATAAAATCATTTATCAAAAAATAAAACGTCTTATCACTTACCTTTAATTTGTTTCTTATCCATATGACTTACAAAAGGAGATGTTAGGCAGAATGATGTGTCATTCAGTTACTTTTTAATATAGCTAATTAAATGGTGAATGAGAGTTTCTCTGTCATCTCATTTTGTGTGCCAAATATATTTATATGTATAAATTAATTGTATAATTGTAATTACATAATATGACTTTCAAAAGCTGAAGTGATTACCTTAATTTATTTGTTAGAATGTGTATAACTAAATATTTTAACTAATTGGAAAAGCTGAATAAAAGTCTACTGATTAATCAGCGGAATAATCGATGATTAGTCAATTAATTGTTATATTAATCGTTAGATTAAGCGATTATCAAAATAATCTTTGTTGCAGCCCTAATCGTAATCAAAATTTGAGATCTTGATGCATAAAATTACATAAAGTTAAGGGTTTTGAAATTAATGAGTGGTTGCTGTCTTAACTGACAAATAAGTCAAAATATTTCAAAAGACTTCGTAAATTCATTCATGCTTCATGTACAAAAACACGACCAGTAAAAAAAAAAAAAAAAAAAAAAAATACACTAATGAGGAACAATAATTTTTTTCACCCACCCCCAAGCAACAATAACATGCATTATGCAGCTCAAGGCCTCTTTGTAACATGATATTAGTGTCTATTTCAATCACTCATCAATCTCAAACAGTTAAGAGGTGTGAGGATGAAGCATGCTATTTTCTTATGTCCATACGGCCTTCCGGGAGTCTGTACCTCCTTGCACAAAGTCCCTTTTTCAAATTCACACGCTGTCCCTTGAGAAACATGATTAAACTCTGTACCTCTGGGAAAGAAAATGGGCAAAATGACTCCTTGGCCCCATTTTATGCAACACAAAAGAAGCAAAGTGCATTCAGAACTGGGATTTTGTAAGGGTTTAAAACATAATCAGATATTTATGCACAGTGAGTAAATACTTATGGGTGTATTACAGGTATAATTTTCAGTAACACTATCTCATTTATCATTTTAAAACTATTTTAACAAGAAGATAAAATCTAATAAGACTATAACACAAGTTCGGTGACTAACGTGTACTGCTCAAATTTTTTTGAGCTGAGGTGCTGACGTGGGTAACATGAGTTTGAATCGGGCTCGCAACATTTATTCTTCGTCAACTTTTCTTGTTAACTTTACTGTTAGGGATGTGCAAAACTACATATTTGCAAATATTTGCAGCTAGTTGGTTTATGGCCCGAACGACTAGTTTTAGTTGACCAATCTGTTTTAAGGAAATCCTAAATAATTAGGTTTGTTTTTAGGAAGTTTTATTGACATCACATTATTATGGGATGTTCAAATTTAAATATGCTTTTTATTTCATAACTAAATAATAATCAGAAAAAAAAACTAAAAAAAAATAAGACATAAATAATACATTACATAGGCAAATTAATTATGAATACTTAAATACAACAACCATACAATAATAAATAAACAAATTTATTCTAAAACTACTGGACTTTACTAACCTCAATTTATTCATAAGAATTGCTAGTTTATATAAATAAAAAGAGAGGCAAAAAGGTTACAAATTATAATCATTGTATTCAATGTACCAGGTTTTTAATTGATTTAAATTAATGTGTATGTCCATTGTTTATCTTTCATCTTTGGAAATAAAGAAAAAATACCTTAAGAAAAGAGTGGGGGTTTGTTTTGTGATTTTGGATCACCTATCATGTACTTCTGCTGATGGCAGAGACTCAGCTGCATATAGTTAGCCAGAACAGAATGATGATAACTCCCATAACCACTAGTTTCCCCTGCGGAACGTAATACAACCCAAACTGGCACTAGAGTCTCAGAGCGGGTCTGTTATCCTATTGTTAAAGACACAGCTTAAAATCACAGTATTTCCAATCCTCCGAGGCACACATTATGTTCACAAAGCCCATCACTGCCTGAGCACACCAGTCTATTCATTATTTTACACTCACAATTTGCCATTATGAAATGCAGAAAGACATAGTGCTGTAATGTAAAATTAGGAACGATTCAGGCTCTTTTTGCATGAATAGAGCTGTTCACAAAATATCCTTTAAAATTAAATGAAATAAAAAGTATTTTGCACTTTAACCACCCCAGGAAGAACAAATATGGCACTGAAATGCCCCTCAAAACTGAATAGCATTAGTTTTAGGCTTGATATTTTTTTTTTACAAACATACTATAAACATCTTTAAGCAGATTCACATATATTTCAAATTAAAGAAGTCATAAAAAAACATGCTAAATGTTGTATGAACATCTGACAGTAAAAACAATCAGAATGAAAATAGGTGCACTCATGCAAATCAGTGGTAACAGACAGTGCGGCTACTTACAAAGTAATAAAAAATATAAAAAATAAAATTAAAAATAATTAGAAACAAAAAATATCTATATACATAAACAAAATGATAAGTTTATTATGCAACAGAAAAGAGACTATTGACATTCAAACCTGGCATAGCTATTAGACCACATTAAATTTGACTGTTAAGCAGTCATTATACTAAAATATATATGAACACAAAATGGCCAAGTACTGTATGTTAGCTGTGCTTGAAAATGATACAATACATTTGTTAAGTGCAGGTGGATATGGATGTTGGAATATAAAACACTTGAGAAATATTAATTGGCTGAGATTATGTTAAGTCCTCACAGTACATCCCCTCAAAAGTGAAACCACTGTGATTGGATCTTTCTTTCATTGAACCCAGTGGGGGACTCTCAAATCTACTTATGGCATGCTTTCTCTGTCTAATATAAGTACTAGCGACTAGATATCAGAGTCGACACAGAGGGCACTAATCTCACAAAGGGGGAAAAAAGAGAGAAATATCATGCAACAAACAGCCAAATTTACACTAAAAAAGAAGTCTGTTAGAGGAAAGAAAAGATTTATGGGAAAAACAAGTGTTTTGTTCACCTGTGATACCACATAGCAGCTGCCACAGCGTTTCGTACCATCTATAGCAAAAACTTGAACTCTTTGGAATGAGTCCAGTTTTCGTGCCTCTGTGAGGCTAAAGAGCCCCCTCAGGTAGACACTGAGATGGGCTAAACCAAGACACAAGGAAAAAACGACATATTGTTTTGAAATGAAAGGCAGTTGCTATAGGGACGGCTGCTAATTAACCACACAGCGCTGGCAGACCTGGAGAGCAGAACTGGGGACCAGGAGCTTGACTTGTATGGATCTGTGATGGGCACGCGCAGATAAATTCAATCTCAAACAGTTGCTATGGACGATGAAATAACGAAGGTGACGGCAAGTGCAAGGCTAAGGAATGCTACACGTACACCAGCATAGGAGGTGACAGGTTTGCCTCAGCGACCCAAGAAACCCCCCACGAACATCAGCCAATTTAAATAAAATGAAATAACAAAAAGAAAAAAACCACTGTGGTCATGGGAACAAACAGGTGTCTGTTGAGAAAGAAATATCCTTTTTGGCATTCATTTAACCTTGTGAAACTTTTTTTTAAATAAGGTTCAATTTGTTATCATTAGTTAAAACACTAACAACGAGCAACTATTTATTAATCTGGCCTAAGCTTCAAGTTCATTTATATTTTGAAATTAACATTAACCTAGATCACCTTATTTTCCAGAAATTAAGTCGCACCTGACTATTAGATCAATAGTTGCATTGTTGAGAGAAAAACCCCCCCACAGATAAGTCACATCACATTCTATTATTACATTTAGAAATAATGTAAAATACCAATAAATAAAATAATGTTTACAAATATTAACACTGTTAAACATCCTTTAAATTTAACAGCATTCAAAACAGAACAGATTAAACGAACATAACTTATAATGGTATGCATTTAAAAAAAAAAAAAATTCTTATAAATGCCAAACCTAAACTAATTTATTAAAAGAAAAACTGAAACTACAATGTCTGAGAACTGCGCTTTACAAATAAACTCATGGGCTTATGAAACTCTCTCGCACTGCACAAATCAAAATTTTTAATTAAGAAAAATTGTTAATTTATAATTGCATTATATAAGCCGTAGCACATTTTAGATGATAAAAAAGTGACTTATACACACTTAAAAAATGGAAAAAATGCTGTTTAGATATTTTAAATTTTTAGTTAATGCATTAGGTGATCATGATGTTAACAAACTGAACCTTATTTTAAACCTTATTATATAGGCAATGTATAACTTAAACACCTTAAAATATAACTTTGGATAAAAATGTGTGGCAATTGCATAAACCTAAATGTTTTAAAAGGACAGGAAATTGGTAAAAGGCAAGAAAACAGCAAAAGGAAATAGCAAGTTGGATTCAGACCTGTGTCCCCAGGTGGGCTGCAACCATGAAAAAACTTTCTAAAATGCAGTGCTTTTATGATTTATAAGCTTGTACACTTTTTCATCAAGCATCCGGCTTTTAACACCTGTTTGGTTTTCGAGTTGTTTCTAATAAAGACAGCTGGACACATGTCCAAGCAGTGTGAGGAGGCTTCATTGTGGACAAGGCCAAGAGCATGTTCGAGAAAAGAAAAGCAGTATCCCCTCTTTCCATGACATCACCCCAGCCGGGAGTTTGAGGGAGGTGTGGAAGGGTGGGGGAAGCTTTGGGGAATGAGGTGGGGGGGGGGGGGGTATTGGGAACGCAGCTGGTGTCAGCCGCACGACCATCTGCTCCTAACTAATGGTTCACGCTGACTTTACATCAGAACCCAGGACAGCCAGCCTGCTCCACCGCCTGGCCCGTTGGAGTCCTGTTTTTCCAGTTTCAGAGGCCCGACGGACCTCATGGTTTTACCCTGAGGACAAACAACTAACAACTTCCCTGAGAACTTTCTGATGAGCGTGTTCCCTGCCAACTTCAACAAACAACCCACGATTACGTGCAGTCAAAACAAGCTGCAACGGCAGCCATAACGTTACACAGCTAGTCAAAATATGTAGATTGAGATAAAGGTCTGTTAGTAAAACCTCTATATTTAAAGTGAATTTGATGTCAAAGTTAGGTTCAATTCATACTTGGAAAAAGTGATCTGGTTCATGTTAACTCTGGATGCAAACTCAAGTTCTGACCTGAGCAATCAAACCAATTGTTGCAGGTTACTCACCATACATTTTTCCCTCATCAGACAGGATGATTTTCCGTCGTCCGCAGGGTGGGTAGATGGCCAGGGCCTCCTGGAAGCTCTGCTCAATGTCAGGGCTCCACACACCCTCTGCATCGTTGTCCATTGGCTTATCAGCCGAGTCACTCATCCTCTCGATATCCTCGCCGGCACTTTCACTGCCACTCCAGCTGCCGGGATCCATGGCAACAGCTGGGATTTCGGAGCCCGAGCCTGGAGAACTCTAGGCACACTGACCTGGGAAGAGCAACCAATAAAAACAAGCAAATGATTAGTCTTGTTTAACTTGCTGCAAAGAGTTAACTTAAGAGTCTCTGAAAACACTTCAATTCAAGGAGGGGTGAACAGGAAGAAAACTTAAATTATAGGATTACCATATTAATTTATTGTGGTATTTCTAATGGTACTCCAAGATACATCAAAAAATACCATAGTATTACCATAATAATAAAACAATAAAAAACAAAACCATATAAAATAAATAAATAAAATAACACAATAAATGTTATCTGTAATAAATTTAAAAAGAAAACAAAAATAAATATATTATATTAAATGTAAACTGAAATAATAATAAAATATATTTTTTTTAAAACTTATTTCAGCCATTTGCCAAGGAAACAGTTGTCATTTTCATAACTAAAACTGAAATAACTGGCAAAAATATAAATATAATATAAAATAAATTAAATTAAAATGAAAACAGAAAATATAAAAATAAAAACTGATTCAAAATATAAATAAAAACTATAATAGTATCTCAATGATACTATATATATATATATATATATATATATATATATATATATATATATATATATATTTATAAACACTGTATGTAGCTCAGCTAAAGCAAATCTTCTAAATGAAATCCAAATTTTAGATTTTCCAGGCTCTTTTAGTTCATGTCTGTTAGTTTTGAGACCATAATGCTACATGCTAGCATTCTCCAAGTGAATTTGTTAATGTTTAGATGTATTTATTTAAAATTTAGTGCAGGAAAACAGACCAAATATAATGATGACATCCTGCACTACTAAGATTTTCATCCAATCAGATGCTCTCTAGAATGAAAATGTCCTGCCCCCTAATACCAACTTACTAGCAAATCATGGCTTATGGCGGTAACATTCTAAAGCCTACTGGCTACATCAAACTTCCTGTTTAAAGATAAAATATATGCAGGGAAGAAAATTAGGCCTGTTAAACAATGCCATTGTATCTTCAAAAATGGCCTGTTTACAACTTCACACAGTGAATCTATTTGAGGTTTGGAAAAGGAAATGAAAAATAATAATCAACACTGAACACATTAAATACAATTAAAACATTTGCTCATCACCCATACTCATCACCCATAAAAAACATCCAAGCAAAAGCTAAAGATCAACACACAATTGAAAGCCCAGGAAGGAAATGAGAAAACACATAAGCCACAATAATTTAGGAGTGGCACTTATGCTAAACCAAAACAGCTGCTGTCTTAGAAAGAAACACTTACAACCTGGCTATGATGTCAGACCAGATTTTAAATTTGTGGTAGAAGATTGCTGAATGAAAAATGTTGATCCTGTAGCTTAAGAGAAAGAGTGATTAACCCAAATCACATTCAACACTCCTACGAGTCAGTGTGTTTAGCATTAGCACCACACAGTACGTTTCAAGTTAAAGGAAAACTGCTTGCGGCTAATTGCAATCTCATTATAACCATTGCACTACAAATCAAGGAAACACTGCAACAATCTGGCAGAAAATCACATCCAACTGCTCAAATAAACAGCCAAGAGTGGCACAACATCAAACGCATATGTGTGTATGACTTTGGGGTAAACCATGAAGTGTTAAAACCATGCAAATCTCATCTAAATGGTCACACAGAGTGATTGCTAACTACAAAACTTGCGTTTTCAAGTCACCTCTGGCCTAGAGGCTACACTACTTGGGGAAATGCCCAGTCAAAACAGTGCTGCCTATTGTAGAACTACTAGCATGTGTTTCCTGTCAAATGTGAGCGGGCTACACTTCACAGTGTGTTAATGTGTGTCTACAGAATGTTGGTCCCTTGTGAAAAAGACATACACTTTAGATACTTTTAAACAGAGTATATATTATATATTAAACGCAATTAGTTGAAAATTTGTGTTTTTGTTTTTTTTACATAAGTAGAGATTATGGGATCTTTATATGTAATTGAATAATTTCTTGTATTGAAATGAGGTTAAAGTTTACTACCGAATACACAGACTGACAAGCATTTATGGTAAACTAAAACTGTTCTTAAAATAATTGTCATGAGTTTAAATATATTTGTAATTACACATTTGTAATGAAGTTGCAATTTAATACATTTAAAATATATTAACTTTATAACACCCTACCGTTAAAATTATAATCAAGTACTTTAGATGTGCTTTAGTATGTTAGTGAACATAAAAGTGTTCTTCTGTACAGTAGGACAAAAGATTAATACATAAGGATTTATAATGTACTTTATAATGTAGGCTAGTACTTTACTTTTTATTTCAATGATATTATATATTGCCTGCAAATAGTTTTTTTTTTTTAAATATACTTTTAAAATGTGAACTGCACTTCAAGTGTACATTCAATACAATTAGTGCACTTTCTTTTAGTCTCCAGCTATTCTAATTGTAAAAGCTTAGAATACTGTAAAATCAGCTGTATATAAAAATAAAATAATATATCGTAAGTCCCCATTTGGGTAGCTAAATGTGTGTGAAAATGTGTGTGACTGGGTGTCTCACTAACACTTTACAGTTGTGAATGTTTCTTTTTTTGTGCATGTGTGTACTAAATGCTGATGTTGCAAAACAAAATCTCACTTGTACTGCTGAGAAAGAGTGATAAAATTTGTGCATGCTGCAAACAGCTAAATGCTTGGGCTCTTAAACATCATCTCCCTGACTTGGAAATGAACTCAGCTGTAATCACTTCCAGCACAGTCATGCGTGCACTTTTGGCTTTGCCCACAATTACACTTCATGGAAACATTTACCAAATACTGTATTTGTGCTTTCAGTGCAGTATATAGGAGTTTGCATGTCAGATCAGAGTTTTTTTTTTTTTTTTGAGCTCTAAGTGTCTATCTCATTCATGCAAATACCTAAGTGTCTATCTCATGTGAAGGTTTTCTTTCATGCAAATACTCCCTGATCGTGTGCATTACCAGCAGACCAAACCAGAACAAAAAGTGCATACTATAATTACTTGTATGGTAATATCTCAGATATCTGAGAGATTCTACATGAGTTTTGAATTAGCATCAACAAAAGCAGGCTGGTGGTTTGAACTGCAGAAGATTAAAGAGAGCCTGAGTGTGGTGGTTTAATCTGAGAGGGAGAGAGGCGGCTTTTGACACACCGCACATCCTCCCTGTAGTTTACAAGACTTCACATTTAAAAAAGAGAATGAAACTCAGTAAGAAAAAAAGCTGTATGGATGGCAAAAGAAAGAAACTAAAGAAATAAATAAACTACTTGTTTATTTTGGCTGACTAATCAATTAATCGTCTAGCAACCAACTAATCGATTAGTCAAGTTGATTAGTTTCTCTTGATTTTTCCTTTATTTTTAGTATTGATATTTTTAGCAGTTAGGCCCTGTTCACACAAAGGATGATAACTATAATTACAACTATATATAATAAAAAAAAATTCAAAATTTTTAATATTAAATATTTTTTTTTTAAATCAGTCTAATTCTATGTGAACATTTAAATCCATAAAACAACTATAACTATAATGACACAAGAGGCAAAAATCATTGGAATCACTTTCAGAATGATTTTTTTTTTAAAGCTGACGAATGATAAAAACATTGACAGCCAATCAAAATCCATCCTGCTTTAAAGAGCTCAAGTATTTAAAGAGCCAGATGACAAAACTGTAGCATACGCTTACAACAAACAGAATATTATCATCCGTTAATGTCCTTTAGAGTTTTAATTGGCATGCCTTTAAAAATCATCCACATTAAAGCCTTTAGAGTTTTAATTGGCATGCCTTTAATTAGCATGGCTATTAGCTTGCTATGCTTTAGCTATTGGACGTTTGCATGGTTACATTTTTGTTGTGCCTGTAAATTTATCCACTTTAAAGTGGTCTTACATATTCAGAGAGAAGAGAAAAACAGTTTTATGAACATCCCACCACACGCATTGCATTTTAAGATGGCGTGTCAAGTTAAAAATTCAACTACTACTGCACATCTTAAAGGGACAGTTCACGCAAAAATAAAAATTCTGTTTACTCACATTTACAAAAACGTTAAAAAAGGACAAAGAACACAAAAATATTAAACAAATTTTTTTAAAATAAATAAAAAAAATAAAATGAACATGTAAAGTAAAACACTTTAAACTGAACACATCGTGCATCACAGTCAAGTTCTTGCAATCCAAAGACATTTGCACAAGCCGTCAGCTTTAAACATTAGGACAAATCTCTGTGTTTCGTTATGTTTGCACATGTAAGGTCCCATAATTCCCGGCTGTGAGGCAGGCAGTGGGTTCACCCGGGGCGCTTCTGCTGTTGTAGAGTGCCAGTCAAAGCCAAGATGTTGTGACTGCTCCAATATGGCAGTGCTTGATGCTGGAGAGTGCAGTGCTTGTGCCGGGGCCTCAGTGGCAGATGGAAGGCCGAGATTAGTCATGCAACAATGTACTGTGGTCACACTTACAATACACTTCACCCTCCAGGCAGCCTCAGCCGGCCAAACGAAAGGCATGGGTGCAATCCCACACAAACTGGGCGGCACACATCCACCCCGGGCAGCTGTCTCGCTCCCTCTGGTCTACTCTCGCTGCCAACGGATGAGGGTATCTCACAGTATTCGTGTGTACGCTTGTGGTTGTCCAATTCCATGGGCGAGAACACCACTAAAGTGCCAGCTTGTTGTAATTAAATGTAATGATATGTATATGAGTACAGACAGTATTTGCGTGGGGTCTCATTTGTGTCATAATGCTATAGCAAACTCTCCTACATGTGTCTAAATCACAAAATCTGCTTTATTCGATTCCAAACCATCACGCTGAGCTCTTTAAAGTGTTCACGGGAGCCTCTCGCTCTCACTTCATTACCAAATGAAGCTGTAATCGAACTGCACGGCTCTCGTCTGCACATTAGCGGCTCCCTATTGATGAAGCTGGCAGCCGGGACGACAGAAAACCGCTACATTTCCGCTCGCCTCCACTTTGTGGCTTTGGTTAGTTTAACTGTATTAAAGAAACAGTTTCTGGGAATTATAGTCATACATTGTGTTAGATGTTTGTAATTGCCCTGTGATTAGTTAAAGGTAAGTAACAACTGGACTGCTTCTGTTATTTGTTAGTTGTTAAATTGTTATTTGATTAATTCAATGAATATTCATCTCAGCAACTTGAAGAGACAATAGTTTAAAAAACTATCTAATTTCAGTGAAAACCAATAAATAAAAATACATAGTTGTAACACCACTACATGCTCCATTCAATTAATCAAAATGAATGTTGCATTAACTCTTGTAAGCCTATTCCACTTTCAGAAAATGAGCTACACAGGACATAACAGAGAAGGCTTATTAAGTTATTAAGCGAAGACATAATGAATGAAGGGTTTTCATATATCCAGTGTCTGTAAGTGATCACAAAGAGCCTTCCTCCAGTGCATTTCTAGCAGTGACACGAGATGCGCACACAATGCTATTAGTCTCTATATTACTCTGTCATCAGCCAGCAAATTCAATTAAGGATGACCTAAAAATCCATTCTTTCAGTCTTTCTCTGAGAGATAGGCTTTTGCATTTCAATGGCATGTGTTGTATAGTGGCCAGCACATCTTGTACTGTGATTGTCAGTGTAGCATGTGTCACGGTACAAGGGCTTGTGAGCACTGTTATTGCTTTCCTCATGGCTATGTAATCCTCTCAACCAAGTGCTAATGACCCAAAAGTGACGGCTGGACTTCTGGAAAGTTATTGTCGAGTGGGCAGAGAAAGCTGGCTTGACAAAACAATAAGGCTAGAAAGGTTTTGCATTCACTTTCATTCAAATTTAGCAACATGGAATCTGATGCAGTGAGTAAAGAATCAAATCTGATTTATACGAGTAAGACATGTTCCAGGATCAGCATCCTTTGTTGATTCGGAAACAAAATTCCAATCTTAGCCTGCCCTTAAAATCAATGAGTGGTTGAAAACAATGACTCGTAGGCCCTATTAAAGGGATAGTTAACCCAAAAATGAAAATTCTGTCATCATTTACTCACCCTCGTGTCGTTCCAAACCTGTATGAGTTGCTTTCTTATGTTGAACATAAAAGAAGATATTTTGAAAATTGCTGGTAATCAAACAGTTGGTGGTTGCCATTGACTTCCATAGTATTTTTTTTCCTACTATGGGAGTCAATAGCAACCACCAACTGTTTGATTACCAGCAATCTTCAAAATATCTTTGTTTATGTTCAACATAAGAAAGCAACTCTTACAGGTTTGGAAAGACATGAGAGTAAGTAAATGATGACAGAATTTTCATTTTTAGGTGAACTATCCCTTTAAATTTCTAGCTAATACATAAGCGGATTATTATTTTAATTTTAAGGCCGAAATTAAAATTCTAAAATATTTTTGCATAATAAAATAA
The DNA here is from genome assembly GCF_018340385.1 of Cyprinus carpio. Lineage (NCBI taxonomy): Eukaryota > Metazoa > Chordata > Actinopteri > Cypriniformes > Cyprinidae > Cyprinus > Cyprinus carpio. The sequence goes on along the minus strand of NC_056596.1, from coordinate 8,558,624 downwards.
AATAAAATAAAAAAATAAATGAATATTACAAGTGTATTTAGGCTTCACAAAAATATAATGTATGTTGTGAAAAATGGATAAACATTTTGAGATTTTCTAAAGATTAAATTTAACATTAATTTAAATATAAAAATAGAGGAAATGAGCTTGAAAAAATAAAAATCCAATATCTACATTTTTAAAAATCCATTTTAATATCGGCCGATAACCGATAAATGGTCTATATTAAAACTCTATATTATTTTATTTAAATAAATTTAAAATAAAACACTAAAATCAATCCATTTAAATGCTACAAATAAATGTATAGGCATTACAACATTATAATGTGAAAACATATTTTGAGATTAGCTAAAGAATAATTTTAAAATTTTAAAATTACTAAAATTCTTAGTGTTTTTAAAGAATAACTTTAAGTGAAATTAGATGACGGCAAAGGCCATTTAAAAGTAAAAATAAAGGAATTATCATGCATAATAAAATCTAAAATATCAATATTAAAAATTTTCAAAAATCTCTAATAAATCCCCAAAAATGTATTAAATAAAGAAAAACGATATTAAGTTGATATATTGTAGGATATATTGTACATCCATATTAAAAAAAAAAAAAAAAAAGTTACATCACCTAATTAACATTCATGAGAAAGATTGCCACAGATATGTAACCTCCACATTCCTAAAATCTAATTGGTTGCTATAGGAAAGATGATTCAAGACCATGTCCTACTTAAATGACCAATTTCAGTCGCTACAGTGCCAGAGGTCACGTACAAAGTCTACTTCCTTGAAGACAATCCAGGAGCAGACAGGTTTCCTCCCCGGTATTGTGGGGCAGACATGTTCTGTGATCACTCCACAGGCTCCATTCTTTTAAAGCAGGCTATTTTTCGCTGAGTCAGACCCCGCTATTATCCGATGTCTTCCTGGGGTGCCACTCTCCCCACACCAACACACAATGCCTCCTTCAGGAAATGGAAGAGAGGACGTGTTCAAATAAGTGTGAGCTCCTGAGAAGCATGGCCAGTGTTTGCTCATAACCTTTCCTGACCATCCAGCAGGGGACAAATACATTTACTCCAAAGGGTGCCATGAACCGCACTCGCTTCCTGATTTACCACAGATACGGTTTCGTGCAGATAACACAGACAGTTCTTATAAACGCAGAAGAAAGTCTTTTCAAAACTCTCAGTACATCTGATCAAATTGTATCAAAACAGAATTGCTCGTCCTTTCTTGGCATCTCCTGAAATCCATCTAGGACACAGTACTGTTTTATTTTTTATCTACTGCCCCAACAGGGAAAAAAAAAGCTTTTGTGCATTTTTTTTTGTTTTGTTAGTTCTGTTCAGGAGTGTTTTTTTTCACTATTCTTAAAAAGGATGTATTTTATGATCAAGGTACTAACTCCTCCCTGAAATGATATTTAAACTATTGCATAAACTAGATGAAATTAAGGAGAGAAAAATTGTAAGACCACCTCTGATTAATGCTGTATAGGAGGTGAATAATGCTCGGTTTAACTGGAACTCTGAGGTTTGTGTCAGGAACTGACTCATTTAGTGACTGATTTCACTCTGACTCTCTCTAAGCTGTTGTTCTGGCGTTTCCAATGAGCTGAGGGAACATTAAAGGAAAAACAGATTTTATGATGAAATAACCTACACAAAACAAAGCTCTTCTGTTCTCACCAAACCTCACAAAGTCATGATCTATATACACAATAATAGTCGATCTATCTTTAATAGATAGCTATAATATTTTTTCGGAAATGACTCTATAATCTGTGTCTTTCACTCTACTTCACTCAAGTCTCTCAGTCTGTCTTGTTTTGTTTCTGAATTCACAAAAATCCTCCAACATTTACAAAATAACAGGGAGTCCAGTGATCAGCCTGGAGCAGACGTGCTGACGTCAGTGGCAGAGTTCCAGTAAGGGTCTCTTCTCTGGCTATCCTTGGTCTCGTGGAGCGGTGGGCTGTGTGGAGAGAGCGGTCCTTTTGTGACAACAGAGTTTACCTCAGGGCACGGCGTGGGCCTCCCGCTGCCCCGGGCCACAGAGGACACCCTATTGTTCCTGTGTTCCTGAACAAAGCCGGCCACCCGTGCCCCTGCTACACACAGTCCCACTGAGCCATTGTTCCGCTGACAAACTCTCAACCAAAATTTCATTACATATGAATTTTCCTTTGTCGCCCCTTCAGGCCCCCCCTCGCGTTTTGCTCCGACAAATCTTTTTGGGTTTCATATTCCACCCCCTCCCCAAACCAGTTATCATACAAGACTTGTGATTGTGCGTGCCAAAAGAAAAGGATGAAACTGCAATGAACACATGTAACTTGCAGGACAAACATAGTCTGTATGGTCAAATTTAGTGCCAGTCTAAACCGAAAGCTCTTTTTCACTACGTTAAAAGTCCACGTTTCTCTTCTTTTGATCACCAAACCTATGATGCAGATCATAAGCACCTGTTGCTTAAATACTTGGCATCCTTGCCTCATATATCTGAACTTTTTTTCTTAAAAATACAGCAACGCTCAGCAATTAAGATTAATGTTAATGACAAATATCTGACAAAAAGACTTTTTTTTTAATGAAAACCAACAAGATGGAGAGAATATTTATCAGATGCATGGGCCGTAACAGTTTTTTCTCTTTCTTTTGTCCCATTTTGTTAGCATTTCCCACACATAAATTTCTAGTAACTGCATTAGACCAAGTTAAAAAGTGTAATTTATTTCCTACTAAAACTGTATGGAAAGCAAAGGTACATTAATTACAAGTGCCTAACTATTGTACTTTGGCTACATAAACAGTCTCTCCCTCCCTTAACTTACTCAATCACCCTCTTTGCATAAAAAGACATGTAAAAGAAAGGACAAAATACAACATAATGGTGTTGATAAGCTAAATTACCAGATAACATCGAGGCACACACAAGCCATATGGTGCCTCCACCACTATCGCCTGTTGCTGGCATAACAATGGAGTTGGCTAGACGGTGAGTGGCAGCAACAGTCAAACAAATGGCCGTTCCTCTGAATTAGCTCAGCGCCAGAATGAATACACACAGTTTAGCATCTTTCAGCCTACAGGTGCGCTTAAGTGGCAAACCAGATGTCAGCATGGGAGCGGGACTGTTTGTGGAGTAATTCAGCTGCTCCACGAGCCCCTGCTTCAATAACAGCAGGAACAATGAAGGGCCCCTTCCCCCATTTTCCCACAATCCCGTGCTCCCAGAGGAAGCCCTGTCTACTGAATCTGGCACATTTTTTTCTGACAAAGTTTCAATTCTTGAAAACAGAAAGAGAAAACAGATAAATAAACTGACTGTGTTAACTGGTTCTCTCCTTCGGAAATATTATATTACAATGTTATAAATAAAGTTCATTTTTAAAGCCATGATTTAGTTTCAGAGAGAAGAAAACAAACAATCAGATCACATATAAGCTTATAACTGCCGGTTTCAGTTTCAAAATGAACACCTTTTAGACAAAGATGATTATTTGGTTTTTGAGTATTATTATTATAATATATATATATATATATAAATAAGAAAACGGTCACAGATACTGGTTTTTATTAGTGATATGTACTGTTTTGGGTGTGTAAGAATTGGTGTTTCAATTTTAAAAGGGTCTATCTACTCTGTTTACAGAAGCTAAATAGACTGGCAAGTCATAACAGCAACACAATAGTGAAGAGGGTCGACCTCATCTGAGACAACAAACCACTGTCAGACAGCAGTGGGAAAGGGGAACAACAAACAACAACACAAAATACTAATAATTCTACTTCTTCTACTACGGTTTAAGGCATGTACTTGGCTTTTAAATGCAAACTGAATTAAAATAAGCACATAAAGTGTACATGCACTCATTAAACTTTTCATAATGCTGAAAAACACACTGCACAAAATTAAGCCCCCCAAGTCCATTCAGTTAGTTTAACCTTTAAATTCTTGCTGATATCTAGGCTTCATGTTATTTTAATGGCAAATGCATACTTTAAAACTGAAGAAAAACATACAGACTTACTATGTTGGAAAATAGCAGTAAACGCATATTTCAAGTCTCTACCCTCTTTTAGTAGTTAAACGAGACAAATGGCACAGAATGTGTCCAAAAATATGACTAATGATGCCCCAAAATGCTGTCTAGGCAGCGCGGCTGGTCTCAGACCAGGCACTAATTTTAGTCTGATGGCTTTGAAACGTCCAGATTAATTATTAACAGGGGCTGGACCATGGACTTTCTCCCTAATCCTTTATTTATGTACACAAAACTGGCGTTTTTCAGGAAAGCAAACGGGAGCGGGGTGTTAACCCGACCAAATAAGCGATTAAACATCCACAAGTCACTGAGGTCACGCTAATAACCAGAAATCACTGACAGTGATTGAGTCATCCCAGAAACATGAACCGCAACGTGAGGTTTACTATCAAAGTAAATATGAACTTACTGTTACAACCAAACCGTGGTAAACTAGCTGGCACGGATCGAAGGAAAAGGTGTTTTCTGAACCTCCACAAGCAATGAAAATCTCTGCGGATGTTTGCACAATCTACAAAAAAGGAAAACATGAATCATTTTATTTAACTGCCTCTTTTGGCACAGTGCATTTTGGATTTTTTCTTTCGCTTTTCATCGTGAAAGGCTGTTTATTTCTGCCGTGTCATTTAAAAAAAATAACTGGGAATAAAATTACAGCCACTATTCTCTCAATATTTATATTTTAACCCATAATACTTAACAGTAAACACAAAGTGTTAGCAGAACTAGCAGTAAAAATGAAACATACCATTTTTACACTTCAAAGCAATTTTACACAGAACCTAAATAGAGTCTATAACTTTATATCGCTTCTGACAACTTAGTAGTAAAAAGCGCAAACGTACCTTAGTCTTTTAAATGTGTCTGATGCTGAGCAATCGGACCGAGAGCACGCTCTGATTTATTTCCAGCTGATCACTTTTTTTTCTTGTCGGAGCGCAAGAGCGCGAGTATTTGGAGTATCTAACAACGATGTGAAGTATGCGCGGAATGAGGGCAAGAATGAAATGAACGCGAAGAACTGAGTTTGCATTGGGGGCGGGACCGGAGTGACGTCGCCCGCAGAACTCCTAGGCAGTGGGAGGGGCCGCCGCTGAGTGTGACTGAAGTGGTGAGGATTTTTGATTCATCAGTGACTCGACTCTTTTGAATCCCTTCACTAGTTCTTTATTTGAGTACAATGGCCTTTCTGAACTACATCGTGGCGCCAATAGGTGGCGACACGTCATTGAATCGTTTATTCAATCAATTTATTAAACACCGAAAATAATCCACGAAGTGACTTTTAAAAGAGCATTTTCTTCATTTTAGGTTTTCTTTACATTTTTTCAACTGCTGGCATGACAGTTATCGAGCCGTACAAAAAACAAAAATAGACTTTCGTTTTTACATTTTAGTCAATATTACACATTTAGAATTTTTCTCAATCAAAATGTAGCCTACTTGAAAAAGTAGTTTCAACCAAATAAACACTATTTTCACAGACCGCACTCAAATGTTATTTTTTCTTAGTAGACTGAATGTAGTAAACACTATGTATCAGTGCATGGAAATGAAGAAGATTCGTTCATTTTAAAGATTAGTTCATGAACACTGTTTTTTTTTTTTAACAAAACACCAGTAATGTAAACGAATTGGGGAGAAGTTAACATATATATAATATCGACAATGCCAAGTGAAGAAGCAAAATTACATACCCTTTTGAACGGTCTCTCCCATTGAGTTAAACGCTTATTGGGAAACTCCTGTTTACTCTGAATACTGAAGCCTGATTTGTTCACGATTGTGTTGCTGCATGAACAAACAGCGTTTCAACCCGCCAAAAGGGGTGGAGCCAACTGCTATATAAGACTGCTCTGAAGCCATTTAATCAGAATTTTTCTCCTTCAGAGTGAAGATAATCTCCTCACTGGATTCTGAAGAAGCAACAAGAAGCCGGAAGCAAGAAGCCTGCTGCTCGATGTAGAAGAGCCCCGGCAGTGGAAGATCACCAGCAAGACTTCCACTGTGGCCATCCAGCAATGAAATTTCCTGTGAGGTTGTTGCAAATGTCGCGCCATGAGTGTGGCTCATGCAGGGATTTTTCAGGGATTCCCACTCAGAGGTGGCGCTCACCGGGACAGAATGCTCTGATTGCGTGAGCACGAGTCCTGTCCCTCTTCTCTCGCGATCACCTTCTTTCACAAAGGTGGTCCTCCTTGGCCTGCTCTCCCATTTCTTCCCTCCCAGGAGCCTAGGAGGATGAAACAGTGGGACAGCAGGGTTCAAACACTGGGCTCGAGTGAACTAATACCCATACAGGTCCCCCGTGCTTCACTCTCCCCACAACGCCTCGACTCGCCTATGTGCTTCACATGTGAGGATCAGTGCCCCTTGTCAGCTGCGAGTGGCTTGATTTCCTTCGACAGGTCTGAGGAAGAAGTTGTTTCGACATGACTCCATGTCACTGACAGCTTCAGATGCAGAGGACTTGGCGTGTTCTGGCAAAGAGCCCAAAACCCCACCTCTAATGCAGACAACATGGCCCAGTGTGGACAGAGAGCAGTGCAGTATCCTAGACGAGTGGTACCTGAAGGAACATCATCAATGATTGTACTGCCAACGCAACTTACGTGAAGCAGATCCTCACGTAAATTATGTCCTGGAGACTGGTTTTTATCCTCTCATCAGACCATTATTGAGATTTGTGTTTGAGGGGGTGGCTTATCAATATACAGTCCTACCACTCGAACTTCCCCTAGACAAGGGATAAATACCTACACAATCCACTTTCCATAACCATACATGAAAATCAACACATTCCCCTTAGGCAAAAAAATCCTACTATAAGGCTGCATGTGAGTCAATGACTGTCGCTTTAGTCAAAAGATTCTGACAAAATGGTGCTCCGTGCCGACTAGGGTTGGGAATTGTTAGAAATTTTTCCGGTTCCACCTAACGGTTCCGGTTCCATTGAAATCATTAAACAACTATTAAAAAAATAGTTGTAAGGAAAAATGCACAATACTCAATTACTCAATACTGTTTATTACTTACTGCCAACTTAATTTAAAGGTTGGCAATGTCAAAATTCAACATATATTACAGTATATGGATCTTCATAAGTAGGTTTGGGTACAGTTAGAAATTTTCCGATTCTGGTTCCATTTAAATGAACTATAATTTTTTTTTTTTTACTACACGGCAGAGTTTCTGTTATTTGGTTCGTGACATCCTTTACGGGAAACAGAAACTTGAAAGTTTTCGGAACCGAAACTCACGTGTCGCAACAGAACCGTTTTCGGAACCGAAACATAGAATTGGTCACGTTTCCGGTTCTTTTCAAAAAACAGAACCGGTTCTGAATAAGAACCGGTTTTCGGTTCCCAACCCTAGTGCCAACTTATATAGTAGTCGGTTTCAACCCTTTTGGTGGGTTGAAGCGGCAGTTGTTCATGCAGCTACATGAATGTGAACAAATTTAGAGTAAACAGGAGTTTGCATAAGTGTTTAATGCCACGCTTGTTCCCTTATCTCAGGGAACCATGGTTACGTTAGTAACCTGACTGTGTTTATTGAAACCTTTTGAGAAAGCTAATAAGTCGCTACATTCCCGCCTAAAGATAGGGGCGATGACTGTTTATACTCTCTCACACACACACACATCCTCAGGCAATGTCCAAAAGAAAGTCATTCAGACTTGTTACATTTTGGATTAATTTCAATAATGTTTACACGGATGTATTTACATTACATTAGTCTACACTGTGTAAAGATAATTTAAACATTAAAGTTTCCACTAGGAAAGATTCCACACAAGGGTTGTTAACATTGATAATAGAATACTCAATCATTATATGTACCATTGCCATCTTGTGGTAAAAACAGACTAAAGCTGTTGTCAAGGAAATGCTTTGACTGTTTCTACATAATATGGAAACCGAAAGCCCACTATAAACAGAAACACATTTTGAGTGATTTATTGAAAGAATAGAACCCTCTAGTTTATATCCCTTACAAAAAAAAAAAAATCACCAATCATGGTTTCACAAAAAAAAAAAAAAAAACAAGGTTAAAAAAAAAAACGGTAAACGTGAAAATCCTTAAAAATGAATATGTGCTTTTACAGAAGTAGAGAGCAGGAGCGAGATGAAGGGGTGTAATTAAATGGTCATATAATTGGATCTGGAGAACAAGCAATGAAGCAGCTTGTTAACTTGTAACTTGTTAGCGTGCCTAAGCCTGCTATTAGCGGAATGTTGTTCTCACATTCTATAGGGACACAATCAAAAAACAGCATGAAAAGGAAACTATGAGGAACACCTTGAGCGTTTCTCTTTCCGAGAATGATATTCACAGAGAAAGGGGCACATGGGTCAAATAGAACATAAATTTTTCTTAGTTATGACGTTCAGATGTGATTAAAATGCCTGTATGAATAAAATATAGTCAAAACAAGTATAAATGCTCTTTAGCAGTTTGGAGGTCATGTCTTTCCTGTGAATGTTTTATAAATGGGGCCCTCAGAGGCATGTTTGATGTTCAGGATGAATGATCTTCTATACCTTTGATGTTCAGTTGAATTTCAAGACACCGTAACTTTGAAAATCCACACACTAAGAGTCCGACCCATCAGCTGATACTGAAAAAGATAGATGGGGCTCCGAAATCCAAATTCGCTGAACCTTTAATTTACTTTTGAGTTTCTCCATCACCTTTGTCTTTCTAACCTTTAAAAATACAAGCACTCTTAAAGCATGTTAATAACAGTGATCATAAGTGATCTGTACACAAACAAAATACGTGAGAAATAAAGGTGAGAGAATTAAAGAAAAGAATTAAGACTAAGAGAGAGAGAACAAATGTTACAAAGAGCAAAAAAAAAAAAAAAAAAAAAAAATAATTGCAATATAATGGTGGCAACACTGCAATTCCGGACATTATGCACAGGTCAGTCAATTACCCAGGTGTCCTTTCTGTAATTTCTCCCTTAGATTACAGAAATCACCTGCTTTTGTAATAACAGGAAATCAAAATATGTGAAAATTGCATAATATGTTATATAATATGTTCTGTTTGTAATGTTCTTTTTCATTATTTTAAACAAACACAAAAGACATGTATAGTGGAACATTATTTTATGTAACAACTTTCCTTTTGTGGTACAGACAGAAGTACAGACAAATCACAAAGTTTAATGAGAAATGTAATATTAAAGTTGTGGTTGCGTTTATCATTGTCGGGCGAAATTTCAATGACGAAATCTAGTCATTTAAATAAGAATCAACATAATCTAGTTTTACAAAGTATGGCAAAGCATTTCCTCACACAGCTTCCCCTTCAGGATTTTCATGTGAATATGCCGCATTGACCAACATGAAGTTGTTTGTTTTGAAAGCTACAGTACTGTGTGAGCAATGCTTCATGCAACATTACGCTATTGAGAGTGGAAAATGGCCCACATTTTGCTAATGTGACCGCAAATGTACTTTTCCAAATGTTCAGATTGACCATTTTTGACTCTTAAAACTGACCTTAAAAATGGTGAATAGACCCTATATAGTTGAATTAAAAGAGGGACCAGAATATCAGACTTGGCTAGGAGCTCTTTTGATTTTATCCAATCGTAGCAACTGCATAGAAACACCCCAGAACTGTTGTGGTGAGTTGTACTGGACAAGCACCACTCACATTTTCTTTAGGCAATGCAAAACCTTACCATTACACATAAAGATCCGAAATTTTCTATAGCAAACCAGGCACAAGAATTTCAAAGTAAAGTAATGTTCTGGAAAATTAATCTATTCTGACTAGAAGAATGAAACTAGTTCTCTACAAGAGCTTTAAAAAAAAAAAAAAAACCTATCCAAGTTTAGAGTATTTCTCTTCTGTTTAAACCAACAGTATTCAGAGAGTGATTCAATTCAAGATGTTCCATATCAGAATTATTTTGTATTTATTGGTGGTTACAAAAGACAAAACAAACTACGATGTTCAAGCACTGTAGTGTATGGGGTCTGCCAAACTGTTTAAGAGTTCAAATTAGACCATCCTTTGATTTGCTGCCATTTTGAAAAAATCCAATAAGAACGTTAAAGCGATTTTTCAAGCACCGGTTCTCCATGTGGACGTGGACGGTTTAGAAAGGAACTAAATTACACCGAAACAGCCTTCCACTTAAATAAGGACAAGAGAGCCCACATCTGCTGGTCATCCCTGCGGTATTTTGAATGCCGCAAGCATCTGTTCCAGTGAGTGAAGTGAACCAAGTCTATCAGTGACAAGACGACTTAAAATACAGCACTCAAGAACACAGCCTTTGGCTCGGTAGAGAGGGAGGAAATGGAATGGAAAGATAAAATCTGACAATCACAATGGGCTAGATGATTCATCCACGTTTAATGTAGATTTTGAAACATTTTTCAGGTGGAGATAAAACATGAACATTGAATTTTACAAACAACTCTACTGTAATTACATTATCATTTATGCATTTAGCAGATGCTTTTATCTATAGCAACTTGCAGAGCATTCAGCCAAAAACATAATAGTTACTACACAGAATGCAATGCTCTACCACTGAGCCACAGGAACATATAATGAAATCCATCAAACAAGGTATAAAAAAGTATTTTTGTGTAGTTTCCACAAACATAATAGCTGCTCCATTGCTAATTAAATCAGTTTTTTTTTTCTTTTCAGTTTAAATATGAATTTTTTCCAATAATGATTCAAGACAATAAGAAAATAAATGAATCTAGTCAACTATTAACTGAGCCAAATTTGTGTGACAACAGCATGCGAGTAAAAATATTTTCAGTTGATGCAGATACACTATGCAAGTTATAAAAACATTAGCACATAAATCAGGAATTAACAAATTAAGATATGCAGTGAAATACAAACTCATTACAAGTAACTAATTATTTGGTCAAACATCCACTTGGAAATACAGCTGCCTTAAATCTAATCCTGCTCCTGCTGGGTATGAGTTTGTAAAAGAGCTGATACTGTTAAAATAATATAGTGTTTTATTTGATATAATGTGTAGTGCAAGCTGGGTATTTTCTCTCATACGTCTGTTTAGGCACTTTAGGATTAATACATTTCAAAAGGATTACACCGCTAATTGCATTTCCACAGGTAAAAGGTGAACGCTGTCAGCAAAAACATTTATATTCATAGTGTTATTTTCTTTAGTGTTTTATCATCCATCTAAATGGCAAGAAAAATACTTAAGTCACACTTATTAGTTGTATAAGGGTATTGTACAATACTCCACAATACTTAACAGCATGTTTTGTCTGTCAGCCTCATTAACACTCAAAATAGCGGTCCACATAGATATATTTCCCATTTTAGCTCAATCCACATGCCTGTACCCGGTGAAAAGGTTGTAAAGAACTCGGAGTGTCGATTTTAGGTCACAATTCACAATATCTGGAATAAAATGGGGGAAAAAAAATACTCATTTTACATTTTGAGAACAAAAGCTTTCATAGTTACAATTGTCTTGGCCTGAAGAACTCTTGAACAGTTAAAAAACACAGAGTGCACAGTTTCTTCAGTTCCAGTATATGTTTGAATTGATTTAAAGCATGGAGAGGATTTATGCAATGCCAAATAATGTACCCGACTCTTCAAGGACTCTGAATGATATAACGCAAACATCACAACAAATAAAAACCTAGACACACTTTTAACCTGAAAATCATTCAAATACACACAAAAACACACAACCAAATGTAAACACGGTATAAAGAATACTTTGAAACCCTATAAATAATAGAGCTGTATTTGTGTAGTATTTATCCACATTTCACATTTATGTATTTGACAGAGTCTTTTATCCAAAGCAACTTACATTGCATTCAAGGTACATATTTTATCAATTATTGCTTTCCCTAGAAATTAAACCAATGACCTTGGCACTTCTAGTATCTTGCCCTTCTGTTTCAGCTACAGGAAGGCTGTTTTAGTATGTGTATATTATGGATACTGTATACAGTATATAGCATCTAATGTATACTATGAACTGCTGATTTGTTAAACCAGCTCTAAAGAGAAGGCTGTTATTAATTCATCATACTTAGGTTAAAATAACTTATTAATATTAATACTTTATTGTATATTATTATTATTATTATATATTAACTATACTATTTAAATATTAATTATTCAAAAAGGAGGGAAAACTGATAACTTACTATTGTTAAGTAAGGAAAATAGAACTATGTATTCTTGATTTAAAATTAATAACTACATTTTCTTAACAAAAAAAAAAAAAAATTCTCAAGGAAAGAAAAAAAACTAATTAATTAGCTGAAGAAAAAAGTAATAAACAACCAAATAGCTAGACTTATTTAAAACTCATTTTAATAATAATAAAATAAAAATTATGTACAAGATTTTTTTATATATACTCATTATGTAACACAAGGCAACCCATGAATGGCCTGTTTTTAATTTTATTTAAATATGTTTTCAATTATCTCTGAAACTTTTGTATGTAACATTTAAGAAATGTACTTTTAGGTTAAAAGAGCAACACTTGCGAATTGTGAAAGCATTAGTAGCCAAGTACAGTTCTGACAAAACAAATCTTTTTAAAATGGCCTGTCAACCACACAGTTGCAATGATAGGACTTGAAGAAAAACAAAGCCGTAATTACCCTCAGGCCTGGGTTTGGGCCTCTCTAGGTCACCGTCCTGCATCAGCTCAAAGGAGAAAGACACATTATGAACCTGCAGGTAAAAAAGAAACTGTCATATTGTGACAACTTGAAGTGCATGCATTTAAAAAAAAAGAAAAAAAAAAAAGGTGATTTCCCCAAACTGGACAGTAGATTGACCTAAAGCAGTTATCTCTGATGTCCATACACAAGCACTGGATATTAGAAAGAAGCTACATATCACCCCACTTATCCGTTTCCTGTGCAGAGGCAGATTACAGATGCATCCTGGTGCGACATGCCCATTTGGCACAGGACGGGCCTGCTGGATGTGACCCAGGTGAGCAGCCTGTACTCTGGGATGACTGTCAACACCACCCCTCTCAACGACACTCAACACAGCACACCAGGGTGGCTTTCATACTGAAGCACGCTAACCGCAGACATACTGTTAATTTATACCTTTTGGTCAAAATTCTCAGGCGTCAGGAAGAAGTTGTAGAGGGGGACAAAGTATCCTTCCAGAAGTCCCATCAGCAGGACCAGATACACACCATCTGCAAACTAGAAACACACCTCAGTCAGAACAACACAATCCTATAATAGACGTCAAATCAAGACATGCAAACTTACATAACACACATAATTCTGACATTCTAAAACTACTTTTATTCAGCAAGGAGGTGTTCAATTTATCAAAAGAGACAGAGAAGACAATGTTAAAAAAAGATTCATATTGCAAATAAATGCTGTTCTTTCTATTCATCAAAGAATCCTGAAAAAAAAATGATGTTTTTCTTGAGCACCAAATCAGCATATTACAATGATTTCTGAAGGATCATATGACTGAAGACTGGAGTAGTGATGCTGAAAATTCAGCTTTGACTCACAGGAATAAATCACATTTTAAAAATATATTAAAATTAAAAAGTTATTTGAAATTGTAACAATAAAATTATAATTCTTACTGTATTTATGATCAAATAAATGCAGCCTTGGTGAGCATAAGATACTTTTTATATTAGAATTTGTATTATATTAACATAATAACTTATATATTTAAAATATAAAATAAATTAAACTAACTGGCAATCATTTAGCTTTTTATTAGTTGATTAAAATATATTATTTATATTATATATATATATATTATTTATATATATATATATATATATATATATATATATATAAATATATATAATATGATGAATACTTGCCAATCGTAAATAGCCAACAAATAAGATAAAGAATAACAACTTACATTTATATTTATGAAACAAAGCTATATCATATGGGTTAAGACTTAAAAAAAAAAAAAAAAAAAAAAAAAAAAAAAAACTTAAATTATAGATATCTACTTTAAATTATATTTTTATGGTGCTTTAGTGAACGTTTTGAAGCTTAAATGCTTCAGTTCACATTGTTATTCCTTGTTAAAGAGTGACCAGGACAGTCAAATAGGTTTGGAAAGACATGAAAGGGAATAAATAATAACAGAATCAGAATTTTAATTAATTTATTGTACAAATGGTCTTTTATCATGTTGCTGCTGCTATCATTTTATTAAATCACGGTAATACATGTTTAGCAGTTTTCTTTTACAATAGTCACAATATATTTATTGTGCTGATCCATGTGTTACCTGTGTATCCAGTTCAGCTACTTCCAAGTTCAGTTTATTCAGGTGTTTGTTGACGAAGGTGATTAGAGTCTGCAGAAAACAGATGCAAATGTGGTCAGGTTTGTCCAAGAAAGTCAATTCGGCTAATATTTGGGCACTTTCATACCTTCTTCACCACATTCAGCTTGTCAGGAGCATGATCCAACAAGGTATCAAATGCATCACGCTCTGAATATAAGAATACATCCATCAATTAGAAAAACAACTGCAACTTTTAAAGGAATAGTAAACACTGGTGTTAACAAGTTTGGGGGAGGAAAGATTTGTAAATGTTTTGAAGAAGTTGCTTAAACTTACCAGGCCTGCATTTACTTTATTAAGTAATTATTTTAAATAACTGTTTTTATTTTATTTTATTTTAATATAAAGTGTAAATTTCCAATAAATTAAAAAAAAAAAAACTTTTTTTGCATTTTTCAGTGTCGCATGAAAAAAAAAAAACTTTAATACTTGCTGCTTAAGACATTAATTAAAAAAAAAAAAACTTTAATACTTGCTGCTTAAGAGTTTTGTGGAAACCTTGATACATTTTCTTTGTTAAATAGAAAGAAAGAAACAATATAAAAGTCTTCATCACTTTTGGTCAATTTAATGCATCCTTGCTGAATACAGGTATTAATTTCTTTCAAAAACTTACTAACCCCAAACTTTTGAACAGTAGTGTGTTTAACATCTAAAATTTAAAAGATGGAAATATTAATAAGACTTACCATGTCTGCCAGATAATGCCCTATGAACATAAAAGAAAAATACATATGACTGAAACATTAAATTATGATTGAACTTGTTACTAACATATACACACATATAAGAATGCAGTGTGAAAATCATCACATAACATCAATATAACACTGTTGTCCAATATGTAATTGTCTACCATCACGTAATGCTCAATTAAAGTTAATCTATAAAAACACTAACAATTTAACATCGTTAGATTAAATCTTTAGCAAACCTTGTATCCAGAATAGGAATATACTGTATATTATAATGTTGTGGTGCTTACAGCATTTAAAATTAGTGATTTTATTAATTTATTTGTTTTTATTATTGTCTAGAATTTTAATAATCAGTCATTTATCAGCAAGAATTGTATTATTGCATGCAATGCAAGCTAGGCATTTCATTTATCTCCTGTACAGCAGGGAAGGCAATTTATCTCTCTTAATTCCACGCTCACTGAAAGCCAGGCGGCTGCCATTTGGGTGTGTGGAAGGGTGATCAAATTGATCGGGCAAGTCTGGGACAGCCCTGGACAGGGCTTCCTCCCCATGAGGCCCCCTCCTCCTCACTCTCTAATCACTCCTGCCAGCCATCAGCCTGGGCAGCAGCAGCTACTGTGTGTGTGATAACAGCCTCAGGAAGTATTCCACAAACACACACATACAAGTGCAAAAACACACACTTATCTCCACAGTTGCCAGGTGCCTGCCGGACCGCTATACAGTCAGCTGTGCACATATGTGTGTGTGTGTGTGTGTGTGTGTCCGCACAAAGGGTAATGAAACAGCACCAAATCTAATCCAAACACCATCTTGTAATCATCGATCTACCGCATAATGATTGAAAAATATGAAAGAAATCATTACGACAGGTGCAAAAGATTATTAAACCCTGATACTGACACATTTGTTAACACATAGGGCTGACATCTAGAAATTAAGGTTGTCACAGAGACGTACTCTGTGTTGCCAGTGATCTCCTCCATAACCTGACGGGATTGAAGAATGCCCTCTCGTTTCTAAGGGACAGAAAAAAGGAACAGACTGAATATGAGCGGGAGCCAGAAATCTCTAGAAGACATTTGTCCTATCAAAATATCTGTTATAAGATGTTACTAAGTTTGACTATTTTTCCAGGTTTGAAACTTTCCTAATTTTTCCTTGACTATTTCAACATCAAAAGCAAGGCAAGACAGAATAATAATAATAATAATATTAATAATAATAATAATAATAATTAATAAAAATTCAAAATTGATATCAGCATTCTAGCATTAGTTACCTGGAGCTAATTAGCTTTGGAAATTGAGGCTAACTGACTATAACTATCCATATTTGATCCAATATCAAAAGAAAGCAAGTTGACTATAATCATGAGTATTTGATTCAATATCGAAAGAAAGCAAGGAAATATTAAATGGAAGCAAGAAAAATGAGAAAATACAATTGAAAACATTGACTTCATTGAGCTAGCTTCAGTTCAGTTCAGCGTTTTAAAAGCAAACATAACTGTCGCTTGATGGTATCTACTTCTAGCATCATAACAACAAAGATGTATCAGCGGTTAGAGAACATTACAGTCTAAAACAGCGGTTACATACCTGAACCACAACCACCTGAATGGACACATGGTCAGGGAGGCGAATGGGGGCTCTGAAGTGCTGTGAGAGCTCCACCAACAGGTGAAGGATGGCCACAATGCTCTTAGCGTGAACCGCTAGTCAATAGTGTAAAAAAAAAAAAAATGTACAAATTACATTTAGGTCTTACATTCCCAGTACTGGCATGAAACAATCTGAGACATAGCTTCAGCTCGGTGAATTTTTACTTAAGGACACAGGATTGATGTCCACTTCCATTTAATACAAAAATCAATAGCGCATAAATCTCTCTGCCTCATAAAACACAATAAAACAACCTGCAATTTCTTTAGTGTCTCTTCCACATAAGTGGAGGAATTGAAATCCACTTAAAGACACTGTTACATCACTTTAAGTGTTTTCCAAGCCTTTGAAGCTCAAAGCTACAAGAAACACCCATCAATAGTGTTTTAAACAGATGTTACTTTGTTGTAAAGCCATTTTGTGCACCACAGCGTGTCTAAGTGGACACTTTAAGACTCACCGCCTAATACAGGTCCATTTTTAACAGCGCATAACACTCGTCTTATTTAGGAGCATTTGAATGACTCATGCTGGAGCTCTAGGGACCTACAGTCGACGTTCCACTTGATGCTCCTGGTGGAGACCTTCAGAGCATCATTGATCTTCTCCAGAACCGTCTGCAGCTTTTGTTTCTGGGCAATCTCAGATTGGGTCACCTCTGCAACATTCAGCTTTTCACCTTCAAGCTTTTCTACGGAATGGAAACACAAGAATAGAGAAGACGGAGATCGGAGAAGTTCTCTAGGAGTTCATGTAGATCTTTCTTGGATATTTAGTCAAATATAACCAAGCCAAACCAGCCAATACTGTAAAACAGACAGAGACTGTTTACCAAAGAGCTTCTGGAGAACCTGTCCATCATAGAGATCTTCAGCCAGGTCCTTCACGATGATCCTTTCCCCAACCAGAACATCGTTGATCCAGTCGATGAGCACCTAATTTGGGAATAATCACGGCCGTACAGGTTTGGAATGGCATGAGGGTGAATATATAATGAACGAATTTACATTTTTGGGTTTAAACACAAACCTTAATGAGTTCCTGGAGTTTTCGGTCATTTTTTGAGTTGGGGTCCACCATGGTGCGGACTTCATTTTCCTCTGTGAGGAAGAGAAAGATACAGGCAGGAGGAAGGTGTAAGGATATATTATTAACTTGAGCAAGCATCAATTGAATAATGAGGCTACAGATTCACCTACCTAGCATGATGTCTTCAGGATGAAGCTCAAAAGGTGTGGGACTCAGGGGGAGATTAATGGCGTTCATCCCCTCCTCCTGCAGCTCAGATACTATAGAATACAGGACACATTGGGTGAGAGATGAGAAATTATTTCTGTATAAAGAAAAGAAAAGAAATTGAGTATGGTTTTTTCGCCTTCATATTATTGCTGTTATACAAGTGGTTGACAAGATATTCATTTACCTTGTTAGATTATAATGAGTGCCACGGAGAAGTATCTATTTTACTATAGATAGCTAGGGTTTAGGATCTTTTTAACTTCCCAAACTTAAGTCAATATAAAAAACCATTAAAAAGCCAATTTACTTCTGTTATCTGACATACTTTACAGTGAAAATGGATGTTACTGTACACTACTGTTGAATAGTAATAAATAAAATCAATACACTTAAACAACCAAAAAAATAACAAAAAACAACAACAAAAACATCAACAATATCAAAAATATTTCTACTGCATTTCAAACAAATGCTGTTCTTTTGAACTATGAATGATTCATCAAAGAATCCTAAAAAAAAAAAAATTGTATCATGGTTTCCACAAATCTATTACTTTTTCAAGACTTGTTTTCAGTACTAAGACTGATAAGAAATGTTTCTTGAGCACCAAATCAGCATTTTAGAATTATATATTACATTTGTAAAGCTATTAAAATAGAAAACAATTATTTAAAATGATCAATATTTCATAGTATTACTGCTTTAATTGCACGTTCGATCAAATAAATGGTGCCTTGGTGAGAATACGAGACTTATTTAAAAAAAAAAACATTAAAAAAAAAAAAATCTTACTGAAACCAAACTTTTAAACAGTAGTGTAGGCTTTATTATATTCATAACATAAAGTAGTAAATAATTAATAAATAAATATGTAAATAAAAAAATATTAAAATGTTAAAAATCCATTAAAATATATTAAATTTGTATTTATAAATGTTAAATTAAACATTATGTAATTAAACATTATTGTTTGTGCTATGAACAATATTTAGCCACCAGAGTATCAGAGACACCACAAAAACACCTTAGCAACCGCATAGCAACATCCTGGCATCACAGTTCACATTTTTAGAAGAAACTGTAAAAATGCATATATTTATTAGACTTTTATTAGCCTTTCAGGGCATCAACATTATCAGCATCCTCAGAGAAACAACCCAGCTTGCATCACCGTCAACAGCGCTGATTATGGGGATGAACATCCTGTACTGGATTCCAGAGGCCTATTAATCAACACCCTCTCGACCTCACGCACAGCTGCTCTCCCGTTGCTTCTTCTTACTGACGTGGGGGCCACATAAAATCCAACAGCACGACAAAGACGTCATGTATCTTGTACTATGGTGAGCGTTAAGGTTAATGAAATTCAGAACTCCACCAAAAGATCTTTGCTTTTATGGTGCATTTTGAAGCTTTAACTGACATTATTGTATATGGAAAGAGCTGCATATACATTCAAAGGAAAAAAACAGTATATGGGTTTGGAATGACATTAAGGTGACGACTAAATAATAATTTCACCAATGCTTTAAGTAGTGGTAGTCATCCTGCACCCTTTTAATGTATATTTCCAAATGTGGAATGAAAGCAATAAACATAAAATGCACTGCATCATCAAATCATACATCGATCACCCATCTGGATCACACTTCTCATCCTGTGTGTGGGTGAATAAGAGACAGAGAAACAGACAGTCATAGTATCAGAAGGCTCAGCTGCTTTTTCCTCTAATAATTCAGTCTTGCGAGTGCTGATGGATGCCGCGCAATCATTACAGAAGTGCACTCTGGGAATCGTGCAAACCCAGAAGAACTACTCCAATGTAATGGGCAGTGGCACACAGACTAATTTACTTACTGGATAAGAGGACAACAAGACGACTAATATATCTTTATTTGTTAAGGATGTGGATCACTATAACTTGTCAGGATTATTATTGGGAACTGTAATCTAGCGCAGCAGCTGTTCTTGTTTCAAGGCTGAGATGACTCCGCTCTCAAGCCTCGTCCAGACAGAATACCTTACATGGCTAGAAGAATACTGCCAAACTGGGTGTTAGCTGAAGACAGCATTTAAGAGCACTTTATAGTGTGCCAACCTGTGATTTCAGGTCTATAAATGACCGATCAGTGTTCTCAAGACTGTAGTCTAGAGGTTTTTGTCAGAATGATTTGATGATTCAGACATTTTCATGTGTGGTTGGATACTTCGAAAAAAAATTTATAATCTTGCCTCCAGGGTGCATACTTTAAAGTGCTAATTGCCAAAATTGAGCACAAAACAAATCTCTAAACTGAAGGTAAAATCTTCACTGAACCGCTATTCATGTGCAGCTTTGAGTAACATTACAGTCAAATTCAACAGTGCTGGTCAATGGCTACCGTCAGCTGTTTGGTTACTAATATTCTTTAAAATATCTTCTTTTGTGCTCAACAGAAGAAACTCTTACAGGTTTGGAACAACTTGAGGATGAGTAAATGATGACAGAATTTTAATTTAGGGTCAACTATTCCTTTAATGAGGGAAAGAGTTACAATCCCATGAACATTGGGATATATTTCCTGTAGGTTTTATTTCTAACATTTTTACTACTTCCCTTTTTAATTTTATTTATTTGTCAAATCAGCTAACTCTTCGCTTCTCTAAGCACTATGAGCTGGACGTTTAGAAGAGATGATTCTCGATTCAGTGAGTCGATTCAAATGAGTTGGAGAAACGCAAGGACTGATTCAGTTTGATTCGTGAATGAGTCGCTCAGATCGCTTTTGTAAATTGATTCATTAAAAAGATCCGACTCAAAAGAATGATTCGTAACGTCGTTTGAAAGCGGCACAAACTTTGGAGTGTAAACATCACATTTTTCGCCACTTTAAAAACACCCCGTTGTCATTTTTCTTTCCGGATTTTAAAGTGTATACTAGAAGTAGAGAAGCTGACAATTTTAAGAAACGTATTCCTGCGCCTGTACACAGTTGGAGGAGGGAATTATTCAGACTTCTGAGTAAGTTGTGTAGTAACTTGAGGACTTCACAGCAAAACTGTCATGACTAGTTCGTTTGTTTAATGTTCAGAATGCGAAAAATAAAGCATTTAAAGCTCAATTGCTACCTTCTTTCGCCTTTTTCCTCCTGGCCAGAGTCCCACCAAGTTTCCCCAGAAATGAGTCATCTTTCTTTCTGGAGGACGGAGACTTTGGAGTTGGCGACTTTGGAGAAGACGGAGACTTCTGCGGGGAAGACGCCATGAGAAAAGTGTAAATAATATATGATTTCCCCCGCTGAGGGAGTAAGTAAAATCCCAGGAACGGAAAGGGGATTCCAGCTATTTGTCCAGCCTTCTCTTATCCTTTGATCCCACCCTCTTTTCCTAAGGGAGACGCTCAGAAAGTTATTCGTAGTGAGTTGCCAATATCATATGAGTACAATTTTATTATTACTGTCTTGAGCTATGAAGCGCCGAATGTAAAACAATGCATACAAATAATAATAATAATAATAATAATAATAATAATAATAAATAAAATAAAAATGACCGACTTTACCCGATTTGCTTAATAATAATAATTTACATCAAAACGTTTTGAAATGTAATATTTTATTTTCAAATGTTAACATTTTGTATCTAAATCAACAGAAACTCAGCATTTAAAATTATTCTTTATATTTTCATATTATTCATACTTAAGCGTGTAAATTTAGAGACTGAATTTTTAAAACTCATATGTAAATAAAAATATGCAAAGTTTTATATTTTTATAATAAAACACAATATTCTTATTTATTATATTTTAATATAAAAACTTTTATAAAATATTATAAAACTTATAACAGTATTCCTAAATTATTTTCAGTCTTAGTACATGTACATTTATATAAATTAAACATAAAAATTCATATTTCATCTTAAGATTTTGTTTTTAAGACATTTAGGAGAGTCAACTCATTGTTTTTAAATGTATTAAATAAATTACACAAGGCAACAGACAGACAAAAATAAAACCAGAGGCATTTGGACATTTTCTTAAGCACTTCTTGATTCTTGAAACGATGATATTTGGTTTTACGTTAGAAATAGCTGCAATTTTAGGTCACTTAAGATATCCTGTTCATTGCGAGACTAAAAGACAAACACTCAACAGACATACTTTATCACTGCCATTAAACTTTGACCTCTATTGGAACATTTCCTGAAGAACAGAACAAACATTTATTAAGAGTTTCAACAAAACAGGAAGATAAATCAAAGAAGTCCACGAAAAATAGCTTTAACTATATAAATACCATTGCACCAGTGTGAATAACATTTGCAGTCAGTCCTCTCAACTCTGTGGCTGTGCAACCTGTGTTTTGAAATCTAACATTAATCATTTTCTGTTAATAAAGAGACACGTGTTTGGTTTTTGGTTTATTTCTTTTCAAGAACACACAAGGCAGCATTCAGTTGGGTTTGATTAAACAAGCATGTTACAGTTTGTTCAAGATCCAGAAGCTGATCTTCAAATAAGGCTTCCTCAGTCTAAAGTAGTTCTTCTTGTAGGTCTGTACAGCAGATCTTCATCCAGTGTGAGAAGTTCAGGTCCAGTGGAACTGATAGCCCCTGGAGAGGATCATGCTCTCCAGATCTCTGTCCTCTGCTTTCTCCTTCAGCCGTTGCTCCTCCAGCAGACTCACCAGTTTGTCTCTTTTCTCCACCACCTTCATGATCTCCACCAGCAGGCTTTGCTCCTCTACCAGCTCACTCGCACTCTTCTCACAGTCTACAAATGGAGGGAATACAAAGAGAGGCATATCGTCAATAATAAAGTAAAATATTGCCCACATAACATTTTCACCATGTAACAAGGTTTAATCCCTTTGGATAACATCATGTTGTATGATAAGCATGACACCATAATCAAGTATTACACAATGACACCTCTGTGTTCTGCAGCAATCGCAGGCTTAAAGCCACATGTGTCTCACTGGTAAACAGTGAGCGTCATCACTATCAAGAACTCAAATAAACTTGTGTTTGCCGGAGGCTGAGGGACCAACCATTGACTTGCAAATTAAGACACCATCACCTTCCTCAGCAGCTATCAATTCCAGTTCACAAGTAAATGCGCCACCACTTTCAATGTTATCATTCTAACAACCAATTATCCAATCCAATATCCAGCTACTAGATCAGGTCTGTAACCACTATTTTTACGTTGCTCTATATCTATAATATCTGTCTGAAGTTTGAAATTAATTAGCTTTTTTAAAAATTTTGAAAGAAGTCTCTTCTGCTGACCAAGGCTGCATTCATTTGATAAAATATACAGTAAAAACAGTAATATTGTAAAAAAAAATGACTGTTTTCTATTTTAATAAAAATTCAAATGTAATTTATTCCTGTGATGCAAAGCTGAATTTTCAGCATCATTACTCCAGTCTTCAGTGTCACATGATCCTTCAGAAATCATTTTAATATGCTGATTTGCTGCTAAAGAAACATTTCTCATTATTATCAATGTTGAAACTTAATATTTTTGTGGAAACCATGATACACTATGATTCAATGGTTTAGGTAAAGTAAAAGATTAAAAAAATAATAAATTAATACTTTTACTCAGCAAGGACACATTAAATTTATCATAGTTCTACTGCTCTCAGATAGAGCTAATAACTGTAAAATGCCGTCCCTTCTACATGCCGCAGGAGTTGACGGCAGTTATCATTATGGCTGTCTATGCACTGTACCACCAAGCTCTAATGTGAAGGAGGCAATGTCAGAGCTCTACAATAACATCAGTGAGCAGCAGATGGACCATCCTAATGCTTTCTTCATTGTTGCTGGAGATTTCAACCAGGCAAGTCTTAAATCTGTCTGAAGCACTGCAAGACTGTTTTGAAACTGCACATTGGGACATTTTTAAGGATGCAGTAACTCAGGGCTGCATCATTGACTTACAGGAATATACAGAGTCGGTCATTGGCTAAGTGAATAAATGCATGGAGGATGTGACAGTTGTTAAGGTCATTAAGAGGCGCACCAATCAGAAATCATGCTAACTGGGGAAGTCTGTTCACTGCTGAGGGCCCAAAATGTTGCATTTAAATCTGGGGATAGTGCAGCATACAAACTGGCAAGGAAAATCTGTCCCGGGGGATTAAGGCGGTGAAAAGGCTGTATGCACAAAACTAAGCAGCTATTTCGCAAATAACAGAGACTCTCAGCGGTTGGGCCAGGGATTTAAGACCATCACTGACTACAAGCCCCCTCTTCTGGAGGTATGCCACAACGACTCCTCTTTATCAGATGATCTAAATGACGTCTATGCATGTTTTGAGGCCAATAACCACTCAAGCACGGATGCTTTCATCCTCACCCAGTGACCAGGCACCCCAGAAATCAACATCTGAAGATAAAAAGGCCCTTCTCAGAGATATCTCACTTAAGGCTGTAGGGCCAGACGGCATTCCTGGACGTGTTTTAAAAGACTGCACAAACTGGGTTCTTAACTTCTTGACACAGCGGTGGGAAACAGTCAAGGTGGGCAGTGATGTTTGAAGAACCATCACAGTGAGTACTGGCTCTCCACAAGGCTGTGTCTTGAGCCCCCTGTTGTTCTGCCTGCTTACCCATTACTGTACTGCAAGAGTAAGCACCAACCATATTATTAAGTATGCTGACGATACAACAGTAGTGGGTTTCATAAGTGAAAATGATTAGTCTGCAGGTTGGAGGTAGAGCAGCTTACAGGAAGGTGTAGACTTCATAATCTTGTCCTCAACGTGGACTAAACAAAGGATATGCTAATAGATTTTAGAAGAGGCAACCACCTACTCTTACCACTAACCATTGATGGCGCTATCTTGGAAAGGGTCAATAACATCAATTTTCTAGGCATTCACTTATCTGATGACTTCTTTATTTGAACACCATGGCAGTCGTCAAAAAAGCCAAACAGCGGTTACATTCCCTTCAGAGACTTATAAAGGCAAGTCTCCCTACCCATCTCCTTACCACCTTCTATAGGCGAATCACGGTAAGCATCCTGACCTAAGCAGCTTGATAGAATAGTGAAGACAGCCAGGAAAATCACTGGTGCCTTTCTCCCTTCCCCGATGGATGTTAACAAACAGCGCTGCATTCTCAGAGCCAATTCCATCATAAAAGACATATAGAAAAATCTATCATGGGTCACACACACACACACACATACATATATACATATATACATATATATATATATATATATATATATATACACACACATACACACACACCACACACACACATATATATACACATACACACACACTATATATATATATATATATATTACATTTTCAAATAGTTTCAAATTATATATTCAAATAGAAAACATTTATTTTAAATTGTAATAATATTTCACAAGACTACTGTTTTTTTCTTATTTGACCAAATAATGCAGCATTGGCAAGCATAAGTTCTCAAACAAACAAACAAACAAACAAAAAAAAATATTCCAATCTTTTGACCAGCATTATATGTATCATAACAAACCCACCTTCAGTGGCCATTCGCCGTCTAAGGTCTTGCTGTAGTCTGCTTTGAGTGTCCTCCAACTCCAGTTCTTGAGCACTAGAGACAAGAGCATGTTTAAGAAATGTATAAAAACCTTGATAAAAAAAAAACAGTGGTCACAGTACTTACAAGATCATGAGTTCAGACTCATATCGCGACAGTTTGTTCTTCTCAAGGACCAGTGTGAACCAGGTTTGCAGTAGTGTGGTCTCATCTGAAGAATCATCGCCTGTGAACACGACACAAGTCAAAATTTACTGAACACTGAAATCTATAACACGACTAATATGACTCAGTCCTGTGATGGTGTATCAGATAGAATTAGTTCCTAAACATATGACTGACAGTGTGTGATATAAGTCCCAAGCTTCTGATTCTAGTGATAGACATCTACTGTTAGTTAATGACTTTTCCAGTCATTTGTGATTAATAAAAAAAATCAAAATTGTATACTTTAAAACAGAAGCCAAGTACTATTATTTAGCTAAGAGACTCATATAGTCCCACAATGTTCGAGTCTCCCACATTGACAGTTTCAGAGCATTGTCTACCACATACTCCAACTCTCTATCCATTTGAAGGCCGCAAATGTCAGTTAACAAAGAACCTATTCAACAAAAAAGCGCACCCCACAGTCCCTCATCTTAATACAATTATCCACACAAAGACACGTAAACATGCCGAACAATGGATTCTAGCAGGTCAAAGTGCACCGTCACAAAAGATTCGCCCCCATGCATTTATTAATAGCATTCTGCTGCCCTCAATGAAATCTGTTGATAGAAGACAGACTGTATCCTTGCTGTCCACTTCACAAAAGGGACGTCTTCTATGCCGCCTGCATCCTTGTGGCATTGTGAAAGACAGAGAGGTACTATGACGAAACAAGGCCAGGAATAAGATGTCACATGACACTTAAAGCAATGCATTTCTTTGCTTTATGCATTAATAGTATGGCAGCCTTCGACTATAAATCTAGGAGCAAAGTTCCATCTCTTCATTTCCATTTGGTTGTAGGACGTCAAAAGGGAAATTTCTGCAGATGCAGAAGTGAATTTCTAGGAGATGTTAAAATTCAATTTACAGTCCTTATAATTAGAGCTTAGAGCTTTCAAAATATGATTATAAACTCATTATGCAGTATGTTAAAAGGCTGCTGCAATTTGGCTTTTTTCATCGGAACGACATGTTGCCTTTAATAATCCCCACGTAGATCAACATTCACCAAAATAATGAAACATCACATTTTCAGCTCATTTCTGAGGCACTTTTCCTTCCCTGTCTATTTACAGAACCCATTACCTTTGCAGTCTTTCAACATAATTTTGACTCTAAATGACCATTTAGTTCGAATGCAAATCCCTGTTATTTGAATCTCTAATTTTCCCCCTCTAAAAAAAGTCAAACAATAAGGCAGCATCTTATTTGCAGGTTGTCTTTGTGTACGTGCCATATGGATTCAGGGGTTAGTCCTGACGTAGTATTTATGTCATGAAGTGGTTCAAAATCTTTCTATGGACAATCACAATACACTGTACTTGATACAATAATTAACTAAATAAAAAATAAATCAACTATAATAATATAAAATATCAAATAAAAAAATAAATTAATTTACTTAAATACAATACATACACAATACAATAAAAATATTTAATTAAACATTACAATTAAAAGCACACATACATACTGTATAATTTAAATGTACTGTGTGTATTTTATATTTACTTTTTAATTGTTATTTTATATTTTTAATTATGTACATATATCACCACAATACATTGACAATACATACACAATTAAAAAATAGCAATATTAAAATACAAAATTAAAAATACATGCTACAGTACATAAACTCACATATAATACATACCAATAATTATAATTAAACAAATAATTATATATACACACACACACAAAAATATATATAAAAAAAAGACATTTAAACATTTAAAAAAAATTATACATTTATACATTTTAAAAAAAACATATTAAAAGTATTAAAATATATTAAAATAAAAAAAGAAAGAAAGAAATACCTTATGGTTTATAAGTCTTAGTTTGTCATTATCAAATATAATCTAAGAATAACAGGAAGTCCACATAGAGACACCCCATCAAGTCACTCCCTGTGACTTCCTGTGTGACATGAAATAAACAGGGTAAAACAAAACCAATAAAGTATATAATAATATAATAATTAATTCAAGAACAAACTGGTGGAAATAAGGTTGCGAAATCTCGTTCCCGATGGCAAAATATTTCTCAGGTTTGCACACTTGATAGGGCAACGACATCGTGCACTTCATTCGCATAGCTGACAGCAAACGAAATAAAAGTCATAAGTGTCGTAACACCCCTTTAAATAATTATATCACCTTCACAGAGTGAGTGGGTGGAGACGGGGGCATGTAAGGACAATGGGACTGATAATGAGGCACTTTAAGTAATATATTCCAGATGTAATAACGTGTGACAGTGTTAGAATGTGCTGTACCTGTTTCTCCTCTGAGGATCTTCTCCAGAGCTACACCTTTCTCCTCCAAAGCTCTCTGCTTCTCTTCAACTTCCTCCAGCTGTCTCTGGATTACCTGCCAATCACATCAGATAACTGATATACATCAGATAACAGTAACTGGAATATATGTGATTCATACTGTATGTATGTTTCTAAAATAGATAGACTTAACAGTAGTTCATAAATAAATGTGTTTTTTTATTACTTTAGCTTAATATTATTTATTAATTACATTTATTTGAAAACCATATTCATATGTGTGTCTGTGTGTGGCATACCTGAGCCCTGTGAAGTATTTTCAGCTGATCTCTCTTGGTTTGTTGGATGGCTGTTTTCTCTTTTTTCTTCTGTGAGATGTCACTGAAGGTCTTTACAGAAAATAATGAACAAAAAAAGTGATGATTGTGTGTTTGAAATATGCAGAAGATTTCACACAAATTGTTGGAATACCATTGGTGGTGTTTCTTTAAGAGAAGTAGAGGAGGCGTTTACCCTTTGTGAGTCTGGATCCTGTTCCTCTTCACTAGATGAGTTGGACTCTTGTTGTTGTTGCTGAGCTGAAGCTGTGGACACATACCCACAATAATGTATCACTTATTTTAGGGATATTAAGGCATATTAAAAAAGTAGAAATTTATGAGTTAGTAGCAATATATATATATATATATATATAAATACACACACACACATATATATATATACACAGTATATATATTATATATATATATATATATATATATACAATTATATATATATATATATATATATATATATATATATATATACACACACACAGTATATATATATATATATATATATATATATATATATATATATATATATATATATATATATATATGGCAGATAAGAATTTTAATAATTAAAATAATAAATTAATAATAATAATAATAACAACTATTATTATTATTATAATAACATCAAAACGTTAATTACTAATTTAAAAAGGCACATTTAAAAAAATAATACAAGAACCAGATGATCAGAACAGATCCATTACTTGAAATTTGACTGTTTATTAAACTGTATCACTATGCTATCAAAACAATGTACTGCAAACAATGTGGTATGGATATCATACTTTTCTCCCTACTTTGGCCTCTAGAAATATGCTTTGATACATCACAATATTAAAGCGGCATGTCCCACAGTTACCTGAATATTGCATGCAGGGAATATAATAAAAGCCAGTGGGAGATTATAATATGAGAGATAACAGTGCTGCATATAACAATGAAGTTAACACAAGCAGCACTGTTGGTTTTTGTGCACACACCATACGTCATGAGAGTGGCATCAAAACTGAAGTGAAATTATGTTCAGATGAATGAATGTTGCTGTACCTATTAGACACTTTGTGCTTTTATTTTTCTTTATCATTTTAATGCAGTGATTTTAAACCGCTCTAAAACCAGTTGAGAGTTAAAGGTAACCTTCGATTACCTTTGCTTCTGAACCTGGAAAGAATGGTCAAGATGTCCTTCTGGTTGTCTCCTTTGATCTGATCTGCTCCTTCGTTCCTCTTAATGCGCAGAGAGGAGAAGAAATTGAGTTTTCTGGGTGGTAATGAGGCCATATCATCTTTTGTGCCCTTGTGGGTTTTGGAGCTGAGAGCCACCTGCTCCAGTAACGTGGTGAGCTCACTTCCTGTCTTCACTCTGGATTGGCTGCCATCGGTAAAGGTGTTGCTGTGTTCCTCATCCTGGTTGCTCCGAATGCTGCTGCCAAACAAGCTGCTGAGGTTGAAGGATCCCTCAGACAACGGCCTGGCTTTCAAAGGCCGGTTTCTCCTGAGGACCACAGGGTTGCTCCCTTTGCTGGAGGATAAGGACTTCCGGAGACTGCTGGCCCACTGTTGGAAGACAAAGAGTGGAGGAGTGGGTTCAGGTTGGGGACGGCTTGGTTTTGGTGGAGCTTCTGGTTCTGGTTGAGCATTTGGAGGATTCGTTGAGGTTCTGTCAATTTGTTCTCCTTCAGAAGTTGAGGGCTTTCCAGGAGCGGCCAAGTCCCAGTTGAGCAGTTTCTCCTTTTCAGATAAAGACAGCATGAGCTTCTTCTTGGGGCTGAGGGAATTTGCTTCTGAGGAAGCGGCCATGATGACTGGCTTTGGAGAGGAAGTGCTGGGTTTTGGGGAATCGGGAAGAAAATGTGTGTGATGAGGGATTTTTGGGATCTCTTCCATGGGTGTTGACTTCTTGTCCTCCATTAGGGGGCAGTCAGACTCTGTAGTGGATGTTGCAGCATTTGTTGAGGAGAGCTGTGTGAGAAAAGACACATGCTGTGTCCCAATTTGCCTACTTTACTATGCCCTTAAAGTATGTACTCTTTTGGAGAAGAAAAAGTACACACTTTTGAGTGTGTAGTAGAAGAGTAGGCAAGCTTTGGGACATACTATCGCATAATACAACTGCATCTTTAACGGACCACTCTGTCGCTTAGTTACACGCACCTTGTCACTGAATACTGGCCTGTCAATCATCTTAACAGTTAACATCCTCCACATTTAGTTTAATTTAACTTCCTACCCTACTGGAGAGAAAAGTAGCAGCATACTGATCTGCTGGGCGTTAGACGATGTCAAAAATAATGAAAAACAAAAAAAAAGTCGGATAGTATGAACCAAGAAAGCTCCTAAGTAGCAGCTGTAGAACAGCTGGATGAAATAAATGATCATTTGGCGTTAGACGATGTCACACAGAATGATAAACAAAAAAGTGAATGTAAATCAGTTTACAGATTCATGGATCTCCTCAAAGTCTGAGTCTCCATCTTCCTTCGTGAGGGCTTCAGTTCTACCATCTGGTTTTCCACGGTGAAATTTCTTAATCAGGACGAGGGGCAGAGCTGAGTGAGGAAATTAAAATGAATATTAAATGAATAATAATAATAAAAAGTAGCTTTTTGAATTTGAAACAAAATAAATAGTGAAATTCAGCATTCACTGGTTAGTCTCACTTGGAATTATGATTCACTTATATACTTAACAAGGAATCTGACATGGTAAACAATGGCTAAATTGAGCTAATAACTACATTAAGGAGTTGGAATTAACTGTAGGCAAAACAATTCAAATTTACTGTAAAGACTGAAATGTTTGCCTGTACTAACTGCTTTTGTATGGGCTCAAACAATAGCTGTGAAACAGACCAGCAGCGCCCTCTGGTGAAGTGGGTGGATATGACCAGCACCCAACAACAACAAAAAAAGTAGACGCATTAGTCTGCCTCTGGGTTTTAATTTATATAAAGTCATATCAACCATTTCTATAGTGCAGCCTTCACAGAAGTCGATTTAGAGTTTTGCTTTCCGTGCTAAATACCAGAAACTGAGCTCTAATAATGAAGCACATGTGCTCAGGGGACCAAAAGCTGCATTAGCTTTTATAAATAGATCATGTATGACGCTTGATATTAATCCATTCAGGATTAACAAATGAATTCAGATTAGTTACGTGCGGCAACTGACATCACAGGCAAAACAATAAGCAAGGCTGAATCATACAGCATGTTCAGTAGAGTCACAGAGAGACTCATTATTTATTTTGAGCTCTTTATCAATCTTGAGCAGAATAATAACTCGTGCATAGAAACTCAACTTAGAATTTAAGATTGTGGTTGACAACACGAGCTCAATGGGAAGGAAAAACACTTCTGCCATGTCTTTGAAGATTTTCATATTGTTGGTTTTATTCGTGGGCGACTGAATGATACTTACTGTATCGGATTTTCTTTCTCCAGAGGTTGTTTTTGTTGGTAATTTCTCCTTTGGCTGTAGAACGTTTCACTGATGAGAAGAGGAAATCAAACTGAGCGCTTAAAGTGACTGATCATTTAAGAGCATTTATTTCAGTTCACTTAATGCAAAGTTTCAATGTATATTTATTGTTTCACCTTGGAATTTGTTTTCAGCCAAAACCCAAAAAAAGACAAGCTAAGCAAACAAATCCAACAGATGCTGTCTAACAAGCTGCATGTGTGACTGAACAAAATGTTCAGCCCGCTGCAAGACACGTCCATGGGCCAAAAATAATATACAGTCAATGTGAAAGTCTGGCTTTGACTGCCACTCCTTAACTTCATTAAAAAACAGACAAGAATCCAAGCAGGAAACCCAGGGATGAACATGGCTTCCACATATCAGTCTGTTTAACTATTTAATAGGGAAAAAGTGTCATTTTTGGACACTTCAACCACCATCGACAATGATACTGGATCCTGTGACGGCCCTTCTATATGTGTCTTGAAATCTTTTGGGGGTGACTGTAAGAGACAATGATACTGGATCCTGTGACATAGTAAAACTGTGAGGAAAACATAAGTTTTGACTGACCTTTCTGCAGTGGAGAATCGGGACACGCAGGTGCAGAATCTGCAGGATCTGACTTTTTAGATGAATCTTTGACTTCACTACACCAAAATATGCAGATAAAAGACTTAAGATAAAAGCTTTCACATATATTATTAGTGGTTTAATAATAATATTATTTAATAAATAAAAAAAAAACACAATTATTATTAATTTATTAATAATTCACTCTAGACATCATAAATAATAAACAGTATCTCTCAGTCTCAAATAGCTCAATAACACTTTCTGAGTCTAAAATGTCGACAAAAGTAAGTTCCTCGTCAGCGTAAATGAAAAGTTTCATTGTTAGACATTAACATTTAAAGTGAATACTGTGGACAAACCTCATGTTTATGACCTCCGTTGAGTCTGAGAGGGCCTGCACCTCTGCACTCTCAGCCGGAGCGCTGGGGTTCGACAAACCCTTCAGGTCATTCTGAGTTCTGAGAACGGAGTCTGATTCGGCTCCTGCGGGGTCCACGCACACACAAATGACAAACTGAATTTATAAACCAGCCCCTGCTCCCATGTTCAGAAATGATTACGTACCTTAATGTCTGTATAACACCAGCACAACAACAACAACTTCTACTACTAATAAACTGTTTCGTTTA
Source organism: Cyprinus carpio (assembly GCF_018340385.1). Lineage (NCBI taxonomy): Eukaryota > Metazoa > Chordata > Actinopteri > Cypriniformes > Cyprinidae > Cyprinus > Cyprinus carpio. The sequence continues at coordinate 8,525,587 of NC_056596.1, read as the reverse complement.
TTCATTTACTTTATTATTATTATTCCTCATATCCCTGAAGAGGAAGCTTAACTAATTTATAACTTGTAAAATGTTACATGACAGTCTTTAGTTCATCACTTTAATAAAATGGTTTGTAAAAGCTGAATTCCTGTCTAAATGACAGTATAAGGTCACTGACTTTCATAAGATGACAGTATATCTGAACACATGGCTAAATATGAACTAATTTCTCAGCTTTTTATTCACGTTAAGAAGACATTATAACCTTGAGACACTCCCCTTATGAATGTGTTTTGATTAGTGCTTTTCAATAGTCTCAGTGCTTTTCAATACCATCCATCACTAACTATCTATCTCCCTCCATCAAACACACTCACAGACATTCATTCATAAACAAAATAAATAAAAAAACTAAAACACCAATACTTTTTATGTCAAATGAGTTGAAGACATAGCAAGAGATAAATTACACAAACAAAGTATTTGCAAATGTTCAATCTTTACACTTTAAATATAAAAAAAAACACAAACAAAGTATTTGCAAATGTTTCATCTTTAGATTTTGGCTATATAAATTAGCCAATTGAATTAAATGAACCATGGATATAAACAAACTCAATTTAACCCTCATGTTCTGTTTGCATGTTTGAGACCGCAAGGCCTTGATAAATATATTTAACATTGTTTACAGCAGGGCTTGCAAAATCACTGTTAGCCCGGCGTCCCGTGCTATTGTGTCTTCCAGTCGGGATACCGAAACATATCAGCGGCCTGCCCAACTGTCATCTTAAATACAGGGATCAAAATGCAACGCGGGTGTTTTTATATGAATGCATCTCTGAAGGGAACAGACTGTCTTCAGAAAAGTTTCGATGGCATTTTCCTGTCATCTTACCTGTAGCCGTTACCATGGAAAAGTGCCAAAAGCGCCTCCTGCTGACAGGAGACTGAATCTGCATTCTCAATAAGTCTGTCGGATTTTCAAATTTTGCGAGCCCTATTATAGTATGTAAAATTATAATATAGTTTATAGATATATCTATCTATACAGAACATGGTGGTTAACAATTTGTGCTGAGCTTTTGTTTAATGATTATTCTGTATTATTTGAGTTCAAATTAGGAGGCGGTACAGCAGGGATAGGCAACTCCGGTCCTGGAGGGCCACTATCCTGCAGAGTTTAGCTTCAGCCCTCATAAAAACTCACCTGCCTGTATCTATCTAGTAATCCCGAAAACACTGATTGCCTTGTTCAGGTGTGTTTAATTAGGGTTGGAGCTAAACTCTGCAGGACAGTGGCCCTCCAGGACCGAAGTTGCCTATCCCTGCAGTACAGTCACCTACAAAAAGCAGATAAAAGGACAGGATAGAAAAGACCCAAAAGAACCAAGTTAAGTTGGACTATATAAGAATTCAGACATGATTTAAAATGGGTCTGATGTATGTACTAAAAATATTTATTTAAAATGGTTTGTTGCAGTTCCAATGCTTTTAAAACGTGGGATGTGAAGTTAAATAGTGTGAAAAGTGAAAACACAAAAAAGGAGGAGGGTTACATTTGTATATCGTGGGTGTGATATATCTGGCACAGAATTATTTTTTTAGGCCTATAATGAAAATTGATAGTTGTGTTGCATTTTATATTATCAGCTTGGTAGTAAATATTTGTATAGAATGTTTCATCATTGCATTGATGAATACAGATGCTTCTTTGCTGGGGGTTACACAGGAAGCTCACTGAATCGGCTGACAAAAAAGCAGAAACATTTTTTGATTTAAAAATGAATTTATTTTATGCGTACAGGCTTTAAATATATTATAAATTTAAAAGAAACAGTCTTTCACTGTGAAATATAGAAAGAAATAGTAAGCTAAAATTTACCAAAAACAATCCTTTAAAAACTGTGCAAAACTAAGTCTTCTTATATGATGACTTCAGTGTGTTTTTAGGAAAAGGAACAAGAGAGTGCTCTTACGTGGGATTGGGATAGTAAAGCAGCCTCTGCAACAGAGAGGACAAACACAGAGAGAAACAAGAAGGGAGGTTATATTACGGGACGTCGTGTACTAGAAAAACGGTGCATTCAAAAAGCATGCTGGGATAGTCAAGTGTACAAGTGCACTTCTGTTAATATGTTAGCTCTGGGTACAAACAAACGCAATGCTGACTTTTGGTGAAGGACTATGGTGTTTGTGGTGTCTCATAAGAAATGTTCATACATTAGACCCATGCTGCATGCATTCACAATAATGGGGTTAATATTATAGTCAAGGGATGTGCGGTGCGAAGCGAAACAACCAGATCACCTGACCCATGCAGGCCATTCGTGTTCCTGCTCTCACGGTTCAGCCAATCAAGGGTTGGAGCATTGGAAACTTGAAACAGACTATGTATGATGTAGAGAAGGATGGGAAGAATGAAATATGAAGAGAAAGAAGGAAATTGAGAGAGAAATAGCACTAAAATCAAGGGTGAATTTTCCAGAACTATAATTATGCATGTTCAGTACACTGAAACACTGATAAAACAGTGCAAGAAAAACAAAAAGACATTTTTAAAGCTTTACACCACACATTTAGTGGAACGTTTGAACACTGATTGATTAAACAATTGGAGGTACCCTATTCACGGTGATCCCGAAGGACATTTCCGCCACTTTTACATTAGAAATCAATGCAGAATATGACGCATTTCACCAATAAAGACTATTTGCATTACATCAAAGAAAAACAAAACAAAACAATTTTGGTTATAAGCGACATCTAGATTCCCCAAAAGGCTGTAAACTACAAAATCAGTGAACATTTCAACAACATCAACAAAAAAAAAAAAAAAAAAAAAAAAAAAAAAGGAAAAAAAGATGAAGCCTTTCATATTTCCTAAATAACAAAGTCGTCAAAATGCATTTTAATACTGTTTGGCCATTCCTTAATGTTGCATTCACGCTAACCGGCAGTTTCAGGCGGTTAGGATAAAGCAGCACAACCTTTCTCAGTAAAGTGCTCTTAGTTTATCAGCTTTGGGTCTTACATTTTCAATCAGAAGAATATTTACGAATACTGAATATTTCTTAAACCCTGTAGGGCCATAGCTGCGTCTTAAAGGGACAGTTCACCCAAAATAATGATTCTTTCATCATTTACTCACTTTTATGTCATTCCAAACCTGTATGACTTACTTCCATTTGCAGAATACAAAATTACATATTTTGATGAATGCTGATGATGTTTTTGTCAGTACTGTGAAGGTCAATGGGGTCCACAAAATAACATGACTTTTCATTTTTCTAAATATCTTTTGTGTTTCGCAGAAAAAAGTCAGTGACACAGGTTTGGAATGAAATGAGTAAATTTAAATTTGTTATTTTAGCTGAACTGTTTCTTTAAGAATTCTAAAATTCAGCTTCTCATACAAATCACATAACACCATTCAAAGTACCAAGAAATAACCTATACTATAAGCAATAAGCTAAGCATTTCAGTGTAAGGGACTGGCCCGGTCTACAGAGTTTAGGAATCCCCTTCCCTCGTCAGTCTAGTAGTACCGAGGACCCTTTAAGACTGTTGGAGCCCCCAGTACGGCTCGACTGACTCCATCATGCTCACTGGGGAGGGAGTGATGGCCTCTCGGCTCATCTGGCCCGTCATCTCATGCAGCACGTATATGAAGGGCACACCCATACTTAGTAGCTCATAAAGGAATACATAGTCCTCCTGGCGCTCTCTGATGTGTAGCGCTACGGCCCGGGCCGCCTTATACATCCAGCGTGCAAGCTGGCGGGGCGTCCCGAACAGTGCACGGCCCACAGGCAGTGGCCAGTGAAGACTTTTCCTAATAAGGGAAGTCAGGGTACCTGAGGACAGGCCGCGGAGGCCGTCTGTGGCCGTGTAATCAGGACTAGTGCTGGTCGAGGGTCTGCCAACTCCATTGATCTGAGAGACATAATAATGATGATATTAACAAAACAGACAGTAACATTTACTGCTTCTAATGTATATATCGAATGTGCATAGGATATGGCAAGTAGACTGACCATACACAGACATACTGTATATATTAGTGATATAATAATAACAATAATAATAATAATAATAGTAATAAATCACAACAACAACAACATAATTATATTACTAAAAACTAATTATTATAAATAAAAAATAAAACATGACTAAGAATAATAATTATTTATGAACAGATCTCGATTATCTAAATTACTATTATTAATTAATATCAATTAATATTACTATAATTATTGTTATTACTATTATTATTTGATTGTCTTGATTATTAATAATAATTAAAAACACACCACCTATAACTAATAATGATATAACTAATAACTATATACTATCATAAATAATAAAAATAGCTTTAATAATTAAGTTATAATAATTATTATTACTATTAGTTAAAGGTATGATTATTAATAAAGAAATTATAATAATTCATGACGGAGTAATAAAAAATATTCTAAAAAGTTATCAGCAAAATCTAGATTATACTGATTATTATTATTAATAATAAAAAACAACACCTATAACTAATAATTATATTACTAATAACTAATAATTATATACTGTACTATTACAAATAATAAAAATGCCTTTTATAATGAAGTTTAAAATAATAATAATAACTAATATTATAATTAATATTAATAATAATATAATATTAATAATGTGCTCAATGTCAACAGTTTTGTATGCATTTGTATGCACCGTAATTCAATTACAAATAAATTCAAAATAAATTGTGCATCAGATGTAAATGAAAATTTACAAATTAGATTACTGAATCAGTTATTATTGGTCTGTCGCAGCATTATGAAGTCAAATGTTTTTGTATAACCAATTCTTAACTGTATAAACTGTCTGATTTATTGGTTGACAACATCTGTTTAATAAAATGTATTAATATTACCTCTCCTCTTCGATGCCTACTGCTGATTTTTTGCTGAGAAAAGTGCAGCTTGCAGTAAAAAGCGCCTGCAAGAAAATGCAAGTAATTTTTTTTTTTTTCATTCAGTACTACATACTACATGTACTGTAGCAGTCTAATGAATAAAAATGGCATTGTAAACACAATGTCACTCTAACAAACCTTGATTGGAGTCGAAGGCATGACCACCCAGACGCAACGTGCAACCACAGATGTTACAGCGGAAACACTCTCTGTGGAAGAAGTATCCCTCCGCACTGAGCCGCTCCATTATGTACACGCGCTTCTTACAGAAGTGACAGGTGTCACTGCCGCCCAGACCCTGAGGAAACTCCTTCCGCATGCTGGTCTGAAACAACATCATCGATTTTTGTGGGAAAAGGGATAAAACTAAATTCTGCTGTTATAACATTTTCTAATACACTGAAATGAGATCAGACACACAGGTTATTGATAAATTAATTCAAATAAAAACATTAAAATAAATCAATTTGAATGTAAATTAATAAATTAAAAATGAAATTAAAATAAATGAAATAAAATAAAATAAATTAAACTAAACAAACATTTTTTTAGGGTTACATGGCATGCTGAAGTATTTTGCCACATTATTAGCACATTGATCAGCTGTTTTAGTGAGAAAATTAGGGCAAAACCTGCTAGGAACCACAGTAAAATATCACAAGTTTAAGTTAGCAGGTCAGTGTCACACTGTGCAATTACACAAGATGAACAGGGCACAATATTAAGTTAAACAGTCAATAAATAAATAAACCAATGAATCAATGCTTAAGCCAAAGCAACAAGCGTTGTCCTGAAAAATAAGGCTAAAAGCTTGTGCTTTGATTAGCCAGACACAAAAAAACACACTACCACCCCAAATCCCAGACTTTGCAATAAAGACTAAACCTTTGTGGGCAAAAATGAAATGACTTCTGATTCACATAAACACACGAGGGCTCCTCTAAAAACTTCAGAGGATTCTGTAACCTGAAGAAATCTCTTTTAAACATCATCTTGTCCCAGGACACAAGGTGCTTACCAGCGAGAGGGTAAAGGGGTTGTTAGGTCTGTGATCGGTCTCATATAAGATGGCCAGTGTAGCTGCTTTAACTCCAATAGCAGAGGAAACCTTTCCCACAGTTCTCTGACAATCAGCAGTGAAGAAATGAAGGGGAAAAGGGAGAATAGAAAAAAGAAGAAATGTGGAAGATATTCAAACCATAGTGGAGAATGATACAGAAGTGAAAGAGTGAGATAGTGGACCCTTTTTAATCAAATTTAAATTAAACTTTAAATAAATTTTACAGAATTTAATGGTATTCTTTTATATTAAAGTTCTCTCTCATTAATTTTTTTTTAATAAGAAACTATTTATATAGCCCTATTTAACAGTTTTCCGCTAACTACACGATATATACAAGGAATACTAAATAGAAATGTAATAAGTTTTACCGCCCATCTCATTTCTTCATGTTTCAGGGACTTGAGAAAAAGCAACATATCTTAAAAAGTGTTGTGATCTCTCAACAAACTACTACATAAAAATTACAGTTGTGTTCTTTCATGCATTCAATGTGTAGCAAATGTGATGCTTCTTCAAAGGAGCGACATGCTCATTTTATAATGTAAATCATGCAAAAAAAAAATGACAGTTTTTACATTGGCCCTAGTTAGAAATAATTTATTTTTTATTTTTAACTGTACAAAATATGAAAAGAAATCATAACTGCTTTATTAATGGCAAACACCAAAAAAGTGTTTATGACATGCAAGGTTAAGGTCAGTTTATTGTTTTTGCTTCATTTTTATTCAGGCAGTATAAGGACGCACGGCCACAGCATAGTTGCTTGAATACCTGTTTGGAGGGGTCAAGGCACTCTACACGTCTGATTTCAGAGTGATCTGTGTGCTTAACGTCGTTCAGCTGTGTTTCTGAATCTTCACTGCACTACAACCAATGGAAAATTGGATATACAAATTTTATTTTTTTTCATTCTGTAATGTGACTCAAACCACAGAGTGTTTATGCATTTTGAAACAGTACAGCTCCTCTAATTACTATTATTAGTATAATCACAATGTTTTACCTGCTTGTACTGGACTGAAGGAACAGGAGACAGATGACAGGAGGGAGTAGAGCATTCTGGGATAGCGTGAACTGAAAAAGCTTTAGAAGAAGAAACAGCAGAAGAGTTTTCATCTGCCTGTGTCAGGAGGGCAAAGAAGATGTAGAAAAAAAGAAACATTTAAAAAAAGAAATCACAGTCCAAAGATTATTCAGAAACTAAACAAGTAAGATGACAGAAGGGAAGGACAGACGTAAAATAAATATTAAAAAAACAAACAAATTACCACTACTTCTACAACTAATAAATAAATAAATGTATTATTATTATTATAGCTAATACTGAAATACTGCATTATTTTAAATATTTATTGTTATAATAAATAAATAAAATACTACTGCTAACAATAAATAAACTATATTGAGCAATAATATTATTGAGTGTAGTTGATATTAAAATATTAATATGTATTATATTAAATATCTCTTATAATTAATAACAATGTCATTAATAAATAAAATGACATTTCATAAAGAAATAAATAACTACTACTACAAATATAATATTAGTTATTATTGTGAGTGTAGCTAATATTGAAATATTAATACAGTTTTAAATTTAATATTGTTATAAAAATAAATTAAATCAGTACCACTACAAAATATAATAATACAATAATAATATAATTCGTGTTTTAATAATATTTCAAAATATTCCAATGGAATAATTTTTAAAAATCAGTTATGAATATCTTAAAATAATCATATTGGTCAAAACCCATGAGGATTTCAGTCTCACTATAGGAGAGAATGAAAAAGGGAAAGAAAGACAGAAAGAGAGAAAAGAGGACTACATTCAGCAAAGTGGCCAACCGCAATGTGACTGTTTTATGCGTTCCTGATTAGTTCTGCTGAAATTAGAGCGTGCTGACCAAACAAATGCTGTTCTGCATTTCTTCTGCCTCAGTTGTTGCATTTAATAACTATAAAAGTCAGGATGAAAAAGAAAAGGTCACTGTAAATAAAGCATGGAGAAAGAGAGAGCGAGAGAGAGAGAGAGATCACCAATGTTGGCATATTTAAGTCCTTGTTCCTCTGAAGTCCTTTCAAGGGAAAATCCCTTGTGAGGTCAAGTAAGGACAAACAAACTTTGCAGAAAGTGTCCAAAATAAAATGTCATAGATATTGAGGCTATTTTCTCACCAAAAACCAAAACACAACACAAAGTACTTGTTAAAACACTCTAAACCAGCTGCTGAAGTTCTGTGAGCACACAGCAAGCAGGGCTGTACCATGATGCTCTAGTATTATGGGTGCAATCCAAAAACAAGTCTTTGCTTTTCACCTGAGGTTGAAGTGGTTTGCCAGTGAACAGGCGGCTCAGTTGCTGAGCTCGTTCTTTAATGCTCTTTTTGTTGAACTGTCTAGTAATTTCAGCTTGCACTTTTCTCTGCAAAGTATTCAAAGGCAAAAGATACAGAAAGCATCACAAGAGCTAATGGAAGTAAAACCATGACTGTCTGTAGCAGTAAAGGCCCCAATATACTCAAAACAAAGTTCTTTTTCATTTTTCGTTTAGGGGTAAAACGAAGTTCGAAATACGTGAGCAGCAGTATACTGTTATCAAACATCATTCTGATGAATGTGATGATTATATGAATATTTAAATACGTGCTGCGTGCTTTCCTCTCAGTTTCCGGTCACGTCTATTTACATGGCACTTTATTCAATATATTGCTTAAAAGCAAGCAGCAGTATTAAACATGAGAAACTGTCTCATCTTATCAGAAGTTTAATTTGCAACTATAAAGCAGCTCTCCACTGCACGGACATCTCACCTCCAAGGACTCGACAGGTGAAATGTACCCAGAGAAGGGTTCTGCGTGAAAGAAGGCGGAGCGACCAATGGTAGTACGAAGGTGTTTTGCAGCCAGTAATTGTGGCGTAATTTTCAAACTCCCAAAACGTTTCAAAACATGTGACATCAAACAAACTTCGTTTTGGCCGGATTTTGTGACATCACATCAGTTGGTTCTTCGATTTCGCTTGAAGAATATCAGGGCCTTAAGAAAACAGATTATTCAAAGTTTTCAATAATCAATGTAAAATATTCATGCATGGCATGCAAGCTCAAAATAAATTGGGAAGAAGATATAAGAGTCTGTCCTCATGCTTAATCAGAGTAGTTAAAAAAAAGAAATGACTTGATATTAATGATATTAATATAAATTATTTGAATTAACCTAAAAATTATGCGAAAAAAATCTTTGGAGTAATAATCTTATTTATTTTTTATTTTAAAGGGGTCATGAACAGAGAAATAAAAATTCCCTTGATCTTTTTACATATAAGAGGTCATTGTAGTATAAATACATCCTGTAAATTTCAGAACTCAAAACTTTCTCATTAGTCTAAAAACAGCATATATTGAAGCCAATCTGCCAAAATGACAGGTTGTGGAATGTGCCACTTTATGATGTAATAGTGTGGCTAAACCCCGCCTCTGCAGATGATGTTCAACACCTGCTTCGACATCACTGCTTGTTTAGCTTTGCTAATCGATTTGTGCATGTAGTGGGTAAATAACGAGAGAGACATTCGCAGGTCTACAAAGAAATCAAACGATAAAGATGGCCCTGAAAAAAACAACAAGAAAACAACATTGCATTGCCTTCCTTCTGATCCCAACATTAAGAAAGAGTGGATGAAGTTTATTTTTAATGAAGTTCCAGACCACGTCAGTAAGAACTTCGCTTCATTCTACCGCAGATTCATTTACAAACAAGGTACAGTTTGACGCAGGATTTTCAGAAAGACAAACTAAAAGACAATGCTGTGCTGACTATATTGGATCCGACAGTAATGTGCACCACACAAGTGTGAGTAACTGTTTTTATTATGTGATCGCTATTGCTTCTGTTATTACAGATTGTTTGATATGTACTGAGTATTTATGCGTTTTTAACCTAAATCACAGCAGTGTCCATTTGTAGGATGTAGGCTGTCAATCATACACAGCTGTTAGCTAATCATAGCAGTGGGTGTTTACTTCTGAGTTTACAATCTGCCACGCCTATGGGGCTCAAAACAGGACAGAAAATAGCATATTACTTCTAAATTATGACATAAGTGTACCATAGAGAACAGTAAAAATTAATTAAAAAGGCAGTACATGACCTCTTTGAAATAAATTTTACTGTATGTATTGCTCAGAAAACATTAGTAGCGATTATTTAGAGTGCGTGCAAAACTCATGCTGGGAATGTTATTCTTGGTTACTATGCTGTTGCTAAGGTGTTTAAGTGCTTTTTGATACTCCTCTATTTTAGAAATGTAATGGGTTTGATTGATGCATCACACCATTCACCTGGCTGACTTCCTCTTCCAGCTTCTGTTGGCACTGCAACATGGTGCTCAGGGCTGGCGTGAAGGATGGGAGTGAATCTGAGGGATCTGCCGTCAATGAGGGCAGATGAGAATCCGACTGAAGCACTTTGAAGGGAAGGTGAGGAGATCTGGGACGAGGCTCACTGCTTTGATAACTTGAGGGAATTTCAGTAAGCGGAGGACTATGGTGAATGCCAGTGTTTTTGTGGTTGGACTGGATTTCTTTGTGACCGTGACTGGACTGGATTTGTAAACGGTGGTCAGAATGATGGGTCTCATTCCTCGTGTGAGATTCCAGCAGTCTGAGATAAGGAGAAGGCTGAAAGGACACGGGTGACAATTTGTCAAATCTGAAGCCAGATTCATTAAAAAATTATTAGGGATGCATGATATATGTTGGTGCCATATCGGTTATCAGCAGATATTACAGGTTTTCAAAAAAATTCATTGTACTGGTAGATACATTTTCTTTATTTTTACATTTAGATCATATAATGCTTACTAACCAATAGTAAATCTTAGAAAAACACTAATTTAATAATCTTTAGCAAAATCTTAAAATAAATATCCATTTTCACACTCTTCATAATAATTGTCTAAATGTCTACATTCACTCGTAGCATCAATTTACTTTTGAGTATTTTATTTTGAATTTATTAAGAAAGTCTCAATTTAAGAAATAATCATTTAAAATTTTTGATTTAAGAATTAATCAAATTATTTAAAAATATATTTTATTTATAAAATTTGAATATCAGCCATAACGCAAAAATATTTGGCACAGGTGCATATATTGCTGTATCCCTAATTTATTTTTATTTTATTTTTTAAACTCAAGAACAGTTTGAATTAAAACTAATTTAATAACACTGTTAAATAAATATATATGTGTATATATGCAATATATATATATATATATATATATATATATATATATATATATATATATATATATATATATATATAGCAAATCTCAACATGAATTTCCATTTTTCAGTGGGTACATTTTAATGTTGTGATACCTAAATTCACTTGTAGATTTTGGTTTTAAGTGTTTTATTTTGAAATCATAAAAAGTTTTTTTTTTATTTAACTTTTTATTAAATAATCTTAATAGTCTATAAACTACCCTTAAATAGACTTTAAAAAGAGTCTAAATTCAAACTTTAAATGACTGTTCTAAAAAGAACATACCACACAAATGACATTTAACTGGAACATCAATGATCGACTGAATGTGGAAAACCCATACGGAATGACTGACTGACAGGAATGTTATTCTAGGAAATGTCGATCTAGTGACATTGTCTACTCGTGTAAATCACATTGCATTCGTGGATGTGTATCACGTTAGCAGTGGACACACATGATGGAATCAATACACCGCATGAGATTGTGGGTGATGTGGAATGACGGATCTTTCACACGCTACGGAGCATACCTGCCATTTTGGTTTGGAAGGAGGGGGTGGAGGGGGTGCGGGCTGGCTCTTAGGTTTGGCAAACCGTGGGTTTTCTGTCATGTCCAGAGATACGGGTGTGTCAGCAACAGAGTCAGTCTCAGATTCAGACTAGTTTCGGTAACATTGCACCCAGGGAGATAGAAAGAGATAGAAAATGCAGAAAGAAACAGGACGGAAAGGAAGAGAAAATCAGAGGAAAGCTAGAAATGCCACAGAAAAAGGAAAGTAAATGTAAGAGCAGAACAACTGAATGAAACGGCATTAAATGCTTAAAACCACAGACTGGCTTATAATCAACAACTCGACAGCACTGCAAAGAAAATTCATTAGCTATTCATATTCAGTTATAGAGTATTAACACTCCATGAGTGACCTACATCCTTTAAGCCTATAATTGAGCAGCCAGACCATTTAATGACCACTGCTAATCTCAAAAAGGAAAGCTTGCAGGAAAAAAACAGCAGGATGACTGTGAAAAAAAAAAAAACAAACACACAATTACACTGCATTAAGGGATTACAACTAAAGACAAAAGAGTCATTCTTCTGATTTCAAATTTCTGTAAATAATACTATTCATACTTCCTGAAAATCTGTTTCAAACCTACATAAAATTTGTGCCAGGAACAACAGAAATGTTATTTGTTTTTGTTGACTGGTTCATGTGGCTAGTTTTAATCTTAGTTTTCTAAAATTGACTAGAAAAACATTTGTCATTTTAAGTGTTACCAATTAGTCACTGGTAACACTTTACAATAAAGTTTAACTCAATAACATTTAATAAACTACATTTTAATGTACTTATTATTATTATACTATTGTTCATATGTTTAATTTATTATTGTATTATGAAGGTTTATGTACTCTATAAATATACAATTGTTATTCATGTAAGATCATAATAAATTAATATACGGTAATTCATCCCTGAATGATATAATTTAAAAATGTATATTGAGAAATAACAATCTAGATTATTTAAAGCTGTAAAAGAAAAGTGTACTTAATGCATTATACTGCAATAACTATTGTTAACGAAGTCAACATTTTTCTACCAACAACCCACCAAAAAAAACTCCCCAAATTCACAGCATTAATCTTACACTTTCTTCTTTGAGAAACAAAACTCATGTTTTGAAATGCACTGTCATGCATCCAAATGAAAATATTCTGCATCTGATGAAGCAGAGGATTTACTTTCGCTGCACAAAGACAGGTATTCATACGGGATTACAGGCACGGTTCAGGATCTGGATTAGATCAGAGATCCCTGCTGCTCGTTCTGCTGACTCCAGAGTATCAATACCACATGAGCAGTTTACACACTGTGTTTCTGAAATACTAAAACGACCAACTACAAGACAAAAGAAGAGTCCACAAAGAGTCTCAATATACATCCTGTTATCTTTTCAGCAGCTAAGGCTTTAGGAGATTGTAAGGATCATTGGTGTAGTAATGTCTCCTGATGGACACTGGCTGCTTTAAAAAAAAAAAAAAAAAAAGAAGAAGAAGAAGAAAAGAGAAGTGGAGCTGTACCTGTCTGTGCATACCACAGCTTGGTGCATTCTCCTCAAACCTGGCCAGCAGTTGAGTTGCCATGGACCGCACCTTATTTTCCTTCTGTTCCTCTCTCTCACCTACAGGGGGTGCACTCTGATTGGGCAGGTTAGCACTATAAATAAACATAACAATTAGAAAAAAAAAAACAAAAAACAGTAAGACAAATAAATAAACTTATGACATATAAGGCAATACAACATACATATTACACATGACCCCCTTCCTCTTTTTGTTGTCATTGTCTTCCAACTTTTTATCAACTGGGATACAAAAAGTGGTAGTGTTTTACATTATAAGGTTAAGCTTTTGGCTCAGTTTATATTAGTTAATTAAATAGGACAAAAATGCTACCTTTGGGATTCTCTTCCGAGGCAGTGCTTGATTTATCGAGTTGTAAAGAGAGTTTGTGGTCCTTGATGAATAGTCTTCATTATTAGCATCAGTCTCTTTGGGTACACCTGCAAACAAAACACAAAACTATTGTTTTGTATCATACTCTGGTGTGCAAATGAACAGGAAATATAATAATTCATTTTATTATATATTAAACATTAATTAAATATATAAAAATGTATAATAATAATAGTAGTAGTAATAATTAGAATATAATATATGAAATATAATATTCAAATTGTATATTATAAAACTCATAACAATTTAATATCCATAATTAACTATTATATAAACTGTTTTTAGTTATAATAATCTTGGCAGTATTAAGATTGCAATATAATTATATCGCAATATAATTTTTTTCAATAACGGTGCTATGATTTTTAAACATTTCCGATATTTCAATTTACATTACCAGTGTTTCCCATACATTGATTTATTTGTGGCAGCCCACCATAATATCAACACTGACCGCCACAAATAGATTTTGCAAAAGACTTTGACCGTTTGACTTTATTGAATAACGCACTGCACATTTCCAAATCAAAACGAGCTTACAGCCGTTACCGGGGTAACCACTGTTTCTGCCTCTCCAAAAGCGCCTCCAGCTGGCAAAGATAGAATCTGCAGCAACATGTGTTTTTGTTGTTGCTCACTCTTTTTTTCTCTTTTTTCTGGTTTTCTGCAGCAACTCTGTGTACTTTTCATATTCTTTATCCAGGCTGAAGCAGTTTTGTTTCAATCTATTAGAATAATCAGCTTTTGTTTTAGTTTAAATTTAAAGATATTAATATTAATAAGGTGAGTGAGAGTCTTTTGTTTATTTGAAAGGGATTTCTTATTTCTTGTTTGTATGAAGGCTAAATACATATAAAAAAATGAACTAATTTATTTGTACTGTTTTTATGTCTAAAATATATAGTTTTATAGGAGGTGGTTTCACAGACTTAGCAAATACATTTTTCAGAAGTTTGTAGGTACAGACATCCGTTCAGTGGGAGTTTTTGGCAATTTTTCCTGAGGCTTGTTTTTAATATTGTTCATGTTGATATCGGAATTATATTGTATCAACCAAAATTAAAAAAATATATTGTGATATAAATTTTGGCCATATCGTCCAGAACTAAAGACCACTGAAGACAAACAGTCAGTTAAAAAAAAAAAAAAAAAAAAAAAAAACCTCACTAAAAAAAACAAAACAGTCACTTAAAAAAAAAAATAAATAAATAAATAAATAAATAATAAAACTATATACAATAAATAAATGCTACATGCATATTATAAATTGATCAAATTAAAAAAATAAATAAATGCTACATGCATTGTATAAAGTGATCAAATGTATAAAAACACTGCATATTCTTCATTGTGTAAATTAAATATATATTTCTTATTATTAAAGTTACAGAAGTGATTTAGTTAAAGGCCAAAAATAACCTGCGCTCTAGCGGTGAGAAAATTTTTACAAAACTAATTAGAATATCAAACTGCGATAGAAATTAAATTCCAAAATTTCTACCAATAAATAGAGACTACAGTCAAAAAACCCACACCTAAGAAAAATTTCTACCAATAAATCGTGTCTACAGGTATATCACCCACTCCTAAGTACATTTATGACGTACTTTAGAATTCAGAATTATACTACATGACTGATACAACCCAACTGAAGACTTTCAAACTTCATTTGGGTTTTTTTTATTGAGGTACTACACTATGGAAAGCTCTACCTGTGATGGATTGAGGCGAGTTGCGGAACATCTCGTAAAATTTGGAGAGGTAGAGCACCATAATGAGCTTGTCCGGCCCCTGTTCGGCATTCATTTCCTTTCCTGTGGTGACTGGCTGGATTCCAAACTCCCTCTCTGCCACGTCAAATGCCAACTGGTTGTTTTTAGCGCAATCTGCCTCGTTCAGGGAGTCAAAATCACTGAAGGAAGAGATAAAGAGAGGAAGAAGACACCACAAAAGTGAGATAAACAGGTAGATCAAACGAGGGAACACAGGGGCAAGAAAGTCCTTATCAGGTCTGGATGGCATTCCACTGCACTGAGAACCTGTGTTCTCGCAATCTGTATCCTTGGTGATGCATAATATTTGTCAAAAACCCTCTCACAGAATGGTGTGATGATTGGACGAGCTGATTTATAATGAGTCACATCTCGCCGACACATTTTCTTTCACATCCATAAGGGACAGATCAAAAAAAATGACAAAAATATTATAAAATATCCGATGTCAATCATGATGCAAGGTCTACAGAGTCAGGGCAGAATATGTGCATGTTTTTCTTAATCTTTCTTTCGGTCAAATAAATGTTTCACCTCCCTACTGGTCCCTTTTGATACATTCAACTTACTGAAGTGAACTGAACTACTTTCACTAAGCTGCAGGGGAAGCGAAGTTGAAATATCAAAGCTATTGTCCTTTAGTACAGGCAAACTTGTTTAGATGGCTTAGGGAAGGAGGTACTGCCACGCATGAAAGATTAAAGAGCCACCAAATAATGAACCGTATGAGGGTGCGACCATTGAACTGAATGAAAATGATAGCCAGTTTGTGTGTGAGATCTTGCTCACATGAGGTCCGGCCGCTGGCGGTGAATGAGGGCGCACAGAGCCAGGCCGCTCCTCCAGGAGGTTGTAAGGTCAGTCACATCCACGCCCCTGTAGCCCTGGGTCTGCTTCTGACACCACAGCAGCAGCCGGCTGGGACGCACCTCTGATTCTGAAATCAATAAGAACCATCATTAGGAGCTTTACAGTGAAACGTTTTTTAATTATGAAATTTGTAATCCAATATACATGTATTCACAGACAGCCAAAATATTCAACGTTGAAAAATAAGACAGCTCTTTATAATACCTGCCAGTGATAAACACTACTGTTCAAAAGTTTGGCTTCAATAAGATTTATTTTGAAAGAAGTTAATACTTTTTTATTCAGCAAGGACACATTAACTAAAAAATGGTAAAGACATTTATAATGTTACAAAACATTTCTATATAAAATATTGTTCTTTTAAACTTTCTATTCATCAAATAATTTATTTAAATATAAAAGGTTTTTTTATTACTTTTTATTATGGCCAACAAATAAATAAAGTGGTCTTGTATAACCCTGAACGGGTGTGTGTGTATAATCTGTATAATATACAGGCTCTGTGACAAATAGTTTTTTTGTAAGTTGCTTTACATATACAAACATACACCTCATTACAGTGTGATTGATCAGATTCACTAAAAGTCTACACATGCTTTTGTAGGCCCTTTTGTCATGTAACATGACTCTTTTGATTGAGTAGAGGGTGTGGAAACCTTTGTTCCTGTGAGGCCACATCCAGATGAGCCAGTATAAAACAAATATGGATCTTGTGGCATCACTACATCATTTTTTCTAACTGTAGTATAATGAAACTGAATGAGATTTAGGTTAAGTGGAAATATGACAGTTGTGATTATGAAACAAATTAAATTTTTCAATATGGAGTTTCATAAAGTGCTTTTCTGTCAAGCGTAGCATGATCAAGGGGAACTTGCCAGGGGAATCATAACCTGATATTGCTTTCTTTTTCAATCAATTTTAAGTAGAAATCCAGAAATAAGACAAAATTGCAAGATGTTGCAAAGCAAATGCAGGGATTGCTTGAATTTGCATTGATTCTTCTGATTGCAGTCCCTGAAAGGACTGTTTCAACAAAACAGAATCAGGCAGTCACATCTACTACCATCTTCATAAAACACAAATTTTGAATTTACCTTGTCTGGAGATGTTTACAGATGTGCGTGTGGGTCCACTGCGCCCCAGAGAGCTCAAGCCCTGCTCGCCGTTAATGTACAGATGCCGCACCTGGGACGGGAAGTTTAGCATTTAGAGGAGGAAGACGGATGCATATAGATCTGGTGTGTATGATGTATGGTGATGATGTGTGTCAGTCTCACCTGATGTGGTCGTACACAGGTGGAGTTGAGGTTGGGGTAGCGTGTGGCTGGGTCTATGGTGTACTGCTCAAAGTTTTTTGAGATGTTTTCTGCGGTCGTCTGAGGCAGCAGCCTGTAGATGCTCTCCCTATAATAAACAAACAAAGAGGACATTGGGTCATGACAAACTAATTATTAAAAAATATGACCAAATATGTTTCATTGGTTGATGGAGTGTGTTCGCACCTCTCTGACAGAAGATCAAGGGGTTCTTTGCCCTGAGCCCAACCCTTTATCATCCACGCTGTGTCAAAGGCGGCCAGAAACCCTCGAGCACATCCTGTCCCCATGGGCCAGAAAGGCTGGAGACCAATGAGTCAGAGAGAAAAACTGCATGTTTACAGGGCACTCTAAACAAAACGCTGTACAGTCAAGAGGCATGTTGAAATAATCAGGAATTTTTAAACCTAAATTAACTCTATCTTTTCCTGTGTGTAATTTCAGACATACTGTGGGGTCAAAGTGTTCAAGATGTAGATTAAAAATCAAGGATTACATTTTTTTTAAACCACAAAATAAATGGAATTTTTTGGAATGTTTAAACTTAAAAAATAAAAATTTTAGTTTTATGCTGCTAAAGAGCAGCTGTTATTAAAGCAAAAGAAGGATAAAGATATCCTAAAATGCTTGTTAGTCTTAATAGTTATGATAACATACAATACATAATTCATTCAGATATATATAATCTTTTTTTTTTAAATTCTAAATAAATTAGAAAAACTGATCAAATTAAAAATGTATCTAGATATGGCATATGATGACACCCACCTCTAGAAGACTATCTCCAACCAGCGCCACCAGCACCTGATGGCCGTGCTTTTCCCTCACAAGCGCAGCGTTCTCTGAGGCGTACATGCAGGTGAAGTCAAACATAGCTACATCTGGCTGGCTGTAGTGGTTGATGGCATAATCCAAAGAGGGAAGCTGGTAGTTTGTGGCAAAATCTGCAGCCTCACGGGCGTATGAAAGCAAAGCTTCTTGGTTAACGTTGTCGCTCGCCAACAGACGCTCTGTCTCAATATAGTCCTGGGAAAGGAAAAAACTATGTTTTAAATGGAAAACCTACTCCTGTCTGTCCTATATAGTTTTAAATGGAAAATTATGACAAACAAATTATGTTTAAAATGTAAATTAAATTTTTTATATTAATTACAAAAATATCTATGGTGTATGTTTTGAAATGTGCATTTAATGTGCCATATTAAAAAAAAAAAAAAAACACTTTATATTTTATATTTCAATCTATATTTATTTTATGATTTATATAAATCTATTTTATATTATTGCATTTTACATTTTAATTTATATTACTTTGTGAAATGCAATTAAGCATCTAAATACTTTTTAGGGCAACTGAGATAAGTTTAGATGCACGTGCAGGATGTTAAGTAATCACAAACAATCTTATCATCAAGGCATGTCAAAACAATAGGGCAAATCTGAATGGATTGCACATCAGCAGCAGCATCATCATCATCATGTTAGAGTGATGAGCTGGGTTTTTATGGTCTACACTGTGAGTACCGGGGCTGCTGTCCAAGGCTGTGAGAGTTTAAGGCTCCAGACAAACTCCAAACACTCAAAGAGCTTCAGTCACTCAGCTGCTGTGCTGTAATATCCTGTATCATACTGAGAAACTATGTCTGACACAGACGCCAACACAAGGCTTCCTGATAGTGTTTTTTCACAATAAAAACAAAATAGTTCTCTCTAATGCTTTCAGAGATTAAAATACTTTGTAACGTCTATCATAGGATGACTTATATTTGCCATAGGACACACAAATTATTGTTTTTACATAATGGCGAGGACCATTTTTGTTATTGTTTGCAAATTAAGCTCATTATAATTATTAAAGATTAACTCTAATCCTAACCTTACCACTAAAAGAAAACATTGTCAAAAATATAAAAAATAATTGCATTACATTAAAAATGAAATACAACTAAACAGCACTACAACAAATACTACCTTGATGTATACAAATTAATATATAAAAATCTATAAAATTAATAAATGTTACTAAAATATTTACTCACATTGATGATCACACCCTTGTCCAGCAAGCTTTGTTTCTTTGCAGTCATGACAAAGTAGTGCGTGTTGTCCTTGTAATAGACAATGTTTTCCAAATCAATGCCTGTACAAAAGATAAATGAGGTCCATTAGCATGATTGTGCAACTTTTTGTTTTTAATCGCAGTGTACAATACAATTAATTAAGCTCTATTACTAACTTTGATGAGAGCATATTCAAGATGGCATCTGTCTCAGAAGATGATTACAATCCAGTTTTGCTCACTTTAAGGAGTGGAACCATTACACACTGATACTGATGCCAGTAATGTGTTAAGATCTGTATTATGTAATTTGTATTTTAAAAACATTAAGGAACATATCATTGTGTTTAAAGAATGCAGCCAGATTTTGTTTCCGTCATGCAGGAGCTTCACCACACCTGCCTCCTCCTTGAGCTCCAAGAAGAACTTCTGATTAAAGATGAATGCCACTCCGCTGATCTCCTCCACTTTGGCCTCAGCTGTCGTGTTGCGATTGACAAAGTTTGCAGTGATGGCGATTGCTAGTTTCCCTCTGAACTCCTTTCTCTTGAAGCCTAGAGCAGAGAGCAACATAATGCTTTGCATTCATGGTTTTCATTTAGTGTTGATTGCTAACAGAAGCATCACTATTCTTATTGCTCACACATAGCATTTGTTTTTGTTTTTTTGGAGTGTGGTATTACTTGTATATCTGATCCAGCTTTGTTGTCACATTACATTGTGACAACTATAAGATAAGATGCGAGGTGTATATGTATTTATTTATTTTTTTAATCAGTAAAGTAATTGCTAAGGCAGCGTATATTTGCAAAAATAAAAGTGCAAGACCTTTCAGGTTACGCTGACCTCTGCAAAACAAAAGCGTTTGCACAACAACAAATTACACAATACAGTCTTTGCACCTTTCTGGAAAGAAATAACAAAAAACAAGTGTCAAGCCTGGGTGTAATTTAGCACAGCATGGTTCAAGGGTTTCTTGTTCTAACTTGGAGAGCCGATTAAAGTCTGATCTAGGATCTGTTCTTCTGCTCAATGTCTAGAGTCTAACTGTGTCAGCAGGAAGCAATGAAAGGAGTCCCGCTCCGTCCCTCCTGTAGTGAGTTAACAAACTTCCTGTCAAACACAAAGAGCTGACCCGTGTTCTCAAGGTATGAATGTAGGACAGACAGCTTTTGGACACTGGAGTCACTGGGGCAATTTTCTTGACTGAGTGAGCATGTTAAAGCCTTTTAGCAGGTTTATTATGCTTGAGAGAGCCAAATCTCATAAGATGAAAAGTTTCCAGTCTGAAAGCACTAAATATGTGCCATTCACAGACATCTGCATAGTGTATTTTTTCTTCTAATAAATACCCAAGGAAAACTCAAAATAAGTTATTATCTTTATTAATGAATATATATATTAATTGTTGCTATTATTGTCATCATCACAAATAAATACTAGATGAATACTCAAAATTATGAGTAAATACTTATAATAAAATTTAAGATATATAATAATGTTAATATATAATTGCTAGATTACTACCTACATTACTAATAACATCTGTGACGTTAAAAACATTAATAAAAGTAATATAGCTATATAATTATATATATACAGACATGCATACATATTTATACAGAGAGAGAGACAGACACATATATACATATATGTGTATGTGATATATGATGAAATCTAGCACATTCTCTGGGAATAAAACCCTTGACATTGGCCATCATTTGCAAATATATGCTGCCTTAAACACTACACCTAGTGATTTAAAGAGAAAAAAAACATTGACTGTTACCATCATGTTCTGCCAGCTGAGTTCCAGAAATATTTCTGGCAAGATTAATATTGATTCCTTAGAGGAAGTACATTTTTTTTACAAGGAGGATATGTTTGTTTAGAAGATAAGATCATTTCATTACCAACAGAATTCCTTCATTTACAAAAGGATAAAGTTAAGACACACAAACACAGAAAAACACTTCTATTTCAAACCCAAGCCATTTAGAAACTATGTATGGTGAAATGGGAAATGTTAATTTTAGTTTTATATAAACTAAATATTTTCTTACCATCAAGAGTGCTTCTCCTTCCATCTGCTCCAATTATCACATCAAACTCATAGTTTGAGATGGGGTGACCGGCCGGCCGGACCTCTGCCCTCCATCCAGGCCCTGGAATGCAGACACCTGGTCAGAGAGACTCAAAGGAAAACAAAATAACTTGGCCTTTCTTTTGTTTACAGCAGCTTTAAAAGTACAGTCAGCTGAGTGTGTGAAGCCACTCATGAGGCCATTGATGCTCTTTTGACCAGCAATGGATAGCAGGCGAGGCGCTATAGACCCCAATGACCTCTGACTTTATATATAGTACAGAACTGAGGGTTTATCATTTGCACAATGCAGACTGGTGAGTGCCACTGATGTGGAGGAATGACACAAACCTTCTCGGTATCAGTCGTGTATGTGTGTCAAGGGTACATAGTGGGAAGGTGTCAATTTTCATGATCTTGTTTAGCCCTGCTTTTGCTTCGCTAAATCCGTTAGGATCTTGAAGTAGGAAGTTACAACAGTCCCTGGGTAAATTGACATTCAAGCAGTGTTAGGCCCATTGTGGATGTCAAAATTACATAAAGACACTTTTAAAAGAGAAAATGATGAGCATTCTCTAACTAACTTTGTTAGCTAGTCAAATAGGCTGAAAGAAATATAGCCCAGAGTGTAAACAGAGCAGATAAATTTGAAAACCGGTTTACAGCTTCTTTCTGTCCGTGATCTCATCCCTAAACAGAGTGTCCTGGGTGTGTGTGGGGATATGCGTGTAGGGAGACTGGCAAAAGGGTGTGTGTGTGGTTCCGCCAAGAAATGACATAAGATGAAAGGTAATGACTACCCAACCTTTTCCAGACTACATGAGGTGTAAAGAAAACATGTGACGGTCTGTCTTGGACATATTTATAGTTATTTTATGGCTGTGTGGGATTATATGATATTGCCTTGGTGTTTCACACATCTCATGTCTGTCAGGGTGCCTTATGGACGGTAAATGAGAGCTAAGAGACACAATGTTCATTGTAGTCCTCAAAGCTAGATGTCATGATGATTGGCCAATTACCATCAGTGCCTTGGCCCTCAGGCGGCTCGAGAAGCTTGACAAACTCCACGTTGACGTGCACCTCAACCCCAACAATGAGAGCAATCTTTAACAGCATGAGTTGCAGCTGACGAATACCTGAAAATAGAAGAAAGTCACCATCAGTTCCACTAGGAAGCAAACACACTTATACTGTTCAATTTGTCATGTTCTATAATTGGGTATGTGCTGGTTTTGGACACAAGGCTGTTACAATATCGTTGATATAGTATTTGTGAGGTTGAATCAAATATGATGAGATTGGGTTCTGTTAAATTATGAATAAAAAATAAAATAAGACCCCTAAAGGACAAGCAAACAAATAAAAAAGCACGGAATAAAATAAAAAGGACAAAACAAAAAAGCACAGATATAACAATTAAAAAAAAAAGAACAAAGCAGTCTTAATGGCTGCTTGCACGAACATACAGCTTGACCAATGCAGTCTGATTCATAAATGAATGACTCAAAGTCACAAGTTATCAGTTCAAATATTAAGGTATGTATGCATTTACATGTTGTTTAGCATGAACTTAAACTATCATATGGTGGCCAGTATCTTTAAAGAGATAAACATGGAAAAATGCATTTGCATAATCCCAGCTACTCTAAATGTTTTACATATCTTTTGGTTAGGCTGGACTGGTCTCATCTCAGAGACCATAAAGAGGAACATATCAGACTTACAATAGGTTCAGTTGGCAGAACGTGAAAGAAAAAGTATGTTAGAGTGTCTGAAAATGATTTCCAGCAAGCTCATATGCAAAAGCCTGCATGTGATTGCAACATCTGACAGGTTCCTACGGTGACACCATATCTTGTTTACGTGTTATGATATATCTCGATGACTAGAAGGGATATCAGTGAAGAGGACGGTCAAAACTGTAACTAAACGTTTCTGGTTAGAAAGAAACAGATTTGACCTACTGATGTGGTCTATAGACCCAGCACAGAACTTTCCATAGAACTTCTTGGCTCCAAGGTTCCTGAGGTCATGGATGGTGTAAGGCCAAAGGTGAAGGACATTGTTCCTGGAAAAGGTGTCCCTCTTTTCAATCACCACCACCTTGGCGCCAAGCAAAGCCAGCTCTATGGCGCTCCGAAAGCCACAGGGACCGCCACCAATGATAAGACACTGTGGAAACAAACAAGTTTAGCATTATTTGAAGGACTTATTTGAATGACACTGTTTGTCTTTTTTTTTGGAGAGTGTCTACAAGTGGAAGCAAAGACTATCCAAACACGTCAGCTTCCTGACCAATCAAAACCAATCGGTGCATGCCCGTTCTTCTGGCACAATCAAATGCTATGATGTCACCTCCCTACTTGTCACTTTTAAACTCAATCCATTCCAAGCAAGTTCAAACACAAGTATGGACTATTACCCAGGTGACGTCTCTACTTGTCTCTCACAACAAAGCAGGGATCATGACTGCAGTTTCTGAGAAAAATATGACCAGTGTTATGGTTTACTTGCCCTAATATGGTGTACAAACTGGCATCCATAAAAGGCTGGTTCAGAAGAGGTCATAAAACAGCAAACACACTTTAATCACACTTTTATTACCTGTCATTAGACAGCAAGGATGTGTAACAGTGAGGAGAGAAGACAATATTGAACAAAATAAATTGCTGCACTAACCTTTTGGTGTTTTATATGGAAAGACAATTTCAAAGTTTTGGCTTTGGGAAATGTAATAGTCTGAAAAATGAGGCACGTCTGAGAGCACCAAGAGTCAAACAAAGCACTGTAACATCAAACTGAATTCAAGTCACTATTTATTTTAAATCTTGCCTTAGCATCCATTTAAAACACAAAAACATTTCAGTGTCAGTGATGTCATGACATTGTGACATCAAAACGTGAACAGTAATTATTGACGACTATGCTCAATGTGAATGACAAGTTGTATGAACCATTTTTATTGTTATTTAATAACTTGAGAGCCCAGGCTCATCTATTCTGAGTTTCCATTTTTGAGTGAATTATTCCTTTAATACTGTTGTTATGGAATAAGTCAACAAATCTGTGTGAGATTAAGCTTAAGCACACAATGCAAATCTATGCAAACAAACTACGACTTGATCCACAACAAAAAGAACAGCAATAATTCTAGCAGAGACACTAGAAAAAAACACTAGAAATGAAGCCCCAGAGCTCTGCACTGAATTCCTCTTAATCTGACATTTAACTGCAAAACAAATATTCCTTAAGTTTTCCAATCATTTCAACACCTTATTGAGCTCAAATGAGGTCACTAAGTCCACAGGCAAAACCACTACAAAAAATGTGCTAAGAACAATCTCAACACGTATACTAAGTCAAGTGACCCGAGACTGACTGTTCCATTGACTGCTCACAAACACCCACACAATAACACAGTGGTCTAGTTAATGCATAGCAGATTCCAAACAAAATTATCACCAATTCCACCATAATTCCAAAAATGAATAAATTAATATATACAACATAAAAAATAGTACAAAATTTCCAGTTTAATTTTATAAATGAATAAATTTATATATATAAATATAAATATTGTAGAAACTTAATTTTCTGTAAAGTTGCTTGTAACGATTTGCATCGTAAAAAGTGCTATATAATAAGATGCAGTGCCAAAACAGCCATCGCAACAACAATCTCAGCCATTGTTATCATGCAAAAAAGATTTTTTCGCTTCCTCTAAGAAGTGTAAGATTGCATTTGACTAACAATCTGGATATGAAATGAGTTGTTGTTGGTGCCATTTAAATTCTCTTTAGTTATGCAAAAAATAGTGATATTTTAGTCAAAGAATCAATTGCAAGTTTGTCGTCTTCTGCAACACAAGATCAGCAACTAAAATCTCCAAGTGAGCCTGTCAGAAATACCCCAAAAAGATTTTTTCGCTTCCTCTAAGAAGTGTAAGATTTTAAGTACATGTCTAGAGCTCTACAGACTTACTCTGGTGTCCGCGCAGGCTTTGCCCTTACTGTACTCCTTGTGGCTGGCTCTCTTGTCCAGTTTCCCCCAGAGGCCTTTGGCCTTCCAGTAGGTGATGGCAGCTTTCAGGCTGCTGTAGAAGTCCCTGTGATCTGAGAGGTTCAGCTCCAGCTGCCTGCAGAGGATGCTGAAGGCCTGCAGGGTGCCTTTACAGGTAGTGGCCTGCACAAAGTTCTCAAACAGCTGGCCAGCCTGAGACGTACGCTCGTCCTCCGTCTCCCCCATCCTTCCTCTTTTAACTCACTCTTTCCCTCTGTTGACAAGAGATTCAGTCAGGGTTTGGTTGGTGCAGGCATTCCTTTTCAAGACTAGAGAAAGAAAAGGAAGAGAGGGTTTTATTTCTTTCTACACGGGGACCAAAGTGCCATAAATTTCATTATGTGCAGTCAACCATCCGTATGTGAAAAGAACACAAAACATCCTATATATGGATATACAATGCAGTGAAATGACTAATAATGGTAGACAGTTCACATCACCTATATTCATTTACTGCTTTAGGGCTCTGATTGCAGCCTTTCAATGCTGTTTGTATATGAAGGTCAATTAGATCAATAAAACTGCACTGTCCTTATAATAATTTGGGATATACAAAACTACATAATTTCATAAAAAGCAGGGGTTTTAAAACTGGGAATAAACTGAAAATTTAAGTGATTAAAAAAACATTAAATTCACCAAATAATTTGGTATAATGCATAATACTTAATAATAATAATAATAATAATAATAATAAAAAAGTAAAAAAAAAAACGTAAAAGAAAATAAATAAATAATAAAAATACATAAATGTTAATTAAAAAATTAAGTATAAAAGTATGTATAAGTATAAAAGTAAAAAGTATAAAAGTAAAAAAAAAAAAAAAAAAAAAAAAAAAAAAAACATAAAAGCAAATTGTAAATTTTAATTTTGTGGTTTTTCAAAAATTATTTGAGAAATGTGGTGTCCCATGCAAGGGGAATATCATATTTGGAATTTTGTTTGTTTGTTTGTAAGGATTTAAGGAAGGAAGAAATAGTCAACAGCTGGAAAACTAGCCAACCATCCAAACTAATACCTAATAACAACGTATAGGTACACAGCAATCTTTGGCTAACTGGACCAACAGACAATGCCTTGAAAAAAAGCAGTGCATTCTGTCCTGAAGTACTGCTGGTAAATCAAACGAAAATGCTCTAGATTTTCAGCTTAATGACACAAAAAAAGTTGGCATGTGCTGTAAAATAGGCCAGAAGAATCGCATGCTTGATAGGATTAATGCATGCAGCGCAAGCGGGACAGAACAAAGGAATGCTCAACAAGAATCAGGACACCAAGATTGGCCCAGTTGTAGACAACCTGCAAGCCAGAAAATATTTGCATGTACTAAGAGCTGCCAACACATTCTGCAAAATGTATCCACAGAAGAGTGTAAATAATAGCATCAAGCGTTTCTCAATTTGTCCTTCAGGTAAATGGACTGAGGAAATCAATCCTCTTCCACTCTCGAACGAAGAGTTGATTTGGGAGTGAAACTAGAGCGCACTGATATGTGAATGATTTGCATGCATGTTATCGGAGGTCATCTGAATGAGTGAGCAGACCTGTCAGAAGCTTGAGCCCAAGAGCAGTCCTATAGCTTTCTCTCTATTAACACTCCTGAGGGTCACTTGAGTCTCACCGACCTAATCAAATCTGGCAGCTGGCAAGCCCTTCTCATTTATCTGCAGGGTGGCATTAGCTGCTCTCTCCTGATTCATTTGTGCGGCCACGTCCACAGTTTGTTACCATTATCACTGGTCCTCTACCATCCACTCTCAAAACACACACACAGAAATATAGCATGACCCAAATTCCTTGTCCTTGAATTCTCGAAGGACCAATGAAAGCAATGCGTTTTTACATGTCACCAATGGTCATTGCAGCCAACGCAGTATTGGAAAGTTCCCACAGCTAAATTTAACCATGCTGAAAATGCAGTAGGGGATATTTCTGAAGCAAGACGTGCCAGGAAAGTTGTCCTGGCAGAAAATCAAAATTGTGTGCGAGTAAAACAACAAGACAGGCCTCATTTAGAAGCTACAAATCATATTGTGTCTCTAGGAACACCCTCTCAACAGATGTACAACTGCAATCAAGGGAATTCAAGTTAACACCCTTTGCCATTGCCTTCAAAGATATTTTTCAACAGGATCATGCACATTTGCCCATCCTGTCTATCATTAATAGTCATTGAAACTAGCATATGCTTATGTCATAGTGATTGTCAAGCATGTTAACTCCGACAGCTCAGACCTGCAGTCTTTCAGCATAAGGTCTTGACAGATCTTTTTGCAGGAGCTTCAGCTTTGAGAAACAATCAAAGGGTTCAACCGCGTACAAGTGGATTCAACAGAAAGCGGCACAACTTCAAACTGGAATTCCTAAGAGCCAACATTCCTACAACACTAAGATTAATCATGTGACCTACAGGAGCACACAAACAGGAAGTTGATCTTCTCTACTATGCTCACCAAGGCTGCATTTACTTGATAAAACCCACAATGAAAACTGTAATCTTGTAAAATATTAATACAATTCAAAATAACTTTTCTATCTGACTACATTTTAAAATGTAAATATATTCCTTTGATGGCAAAGCTGAATTTTCAGCATCAATACTCCAGTCTTCAGTGCCACATGAGCCTTCTGAAACCATTCTATAATGATTTGTTACTCAAGAAACATTTTATTCAGTGTTGAAAATAGTATACACACATACATACACACACACACACACACACACACACACACACACACACACACACACACACACACAAGCAGTCATTCATGTTTGTAGGGAAAGTAAACCCTACTGAGTCAATATGGATTAGTAGTTTACAGCCTGAAGTAAAAGACTATTATAGTACAGGCAAACAAAAGTAACCAAAGAGCAATGCTGCTGCCTTGGAGAGTTCGGTTACACCAGTTCAGGTGACGTTGGTAAATGTTAGCCAGCTGACCTATAAGACACAAGCATATTGCGTAGCTGATACAAATACAGGACTGGATAAAGCTTTTTTTGGACACATACAATAGATTTGGAAATGGCAAAACACATAAATTGAAATTAGGGATTCACAATATATTATCTGCTAATAATATAGATAATTTAAATGTATTGGTACTGGTCAATCTTTAAAAAAACAGTAATAATTTAATAACATAGTTAAATGGTTCATCTGTTTAAACGGTGACATTGGAATTCCAGCACAAGAGTGCATGAAAGAAAAACCCTGTGTGAAAGATTTTTGACATGCTTGCACACTTTGCCAGGAATACCTGAGAAATAAAGCATATCAAAATGGTATTTTCTTACAGGGACACTTATTCCTAATGATTTTTTCCAACATTTGGAAGAATACACAGTCAAAAGTGCAAAAAAAAAAAAAAAATGTATTATGTTCATATTTGTCAGAAATAAAGGCTCATAAAAATTGCTACGTATGATTTTCTGCACAGTAGTTCCAGAGGCAGGATATCTGATATTGTATGAGGTCCAAGTCCTTCCAGTTTGTGCACTTTTTTATTGCTTTGTGGTGGACAAAGAATACAAAGCAGACCCTCTGGATCACATAAATTCTAAAATGTTAACAATTTTTAAAATATAGCTCTTAACTAACAAATAATTATCATAACGAAACATCTAGAGAGAAAGAAAAAAAAATGCAGAGGCAAAATCAGCTATTTTGGGATCATGGTTCCTGAGAATGATATACAATCACTCTTGTTCCAACAAATTCTGCAAAGCCACAAAACGGCACAACTTATCATTCGTTAGGGCATAATGAAGGGGAAGATATAGGTCAAACCCATAATGAGCTCTCTAGAGTAATGTATTTAGTAGAGATTTGGTCAAGTGACAGTGAACTGGGCAACACCCATGTGTAACCAGGAATCCCTAAAGTCATCAAAATCAACGGCAGGCCTACTATTCCCATTAGATATATAACCGCTATATACTGTGTTGGTGTGCAAAAACATTTGCAAAGAATGCACTCCGAGGCATTTACTTGAGAATTTCAGAGGAAAAATTATGGATGAACAAGGTCTGAATAATCTGTAAGGTAAGGTGATGCATCAACCAAAAGCAGCTTGTTGCACATTACTGAATCTAGTTGTACTTCTGTATTAATGTTATGAAAGCCAATTTCTGTCTGAAAAAATAATAATAATAATAATAATAATAATAATAATAATAAAAGGTAATTAACTTTTTCATAATTACTACTTCATATCTAACAAGTTCAGAAGTTCAGTTCTCATAATTGCGAATCTATTATTGCCATTTCTCAAGACTGCGACTCTTACAATTAATCGCAACTGATTGCGCAACTTTACATTTCACAATTCCAGCTTCGTTTCTCGTAACTGCAAATTCATTTCTCGGAATTGCGAATTTGACTTGTGTGATAAATCCTTCAATGTGACTTTTTATGTCTTTTAAAATATTCTACAACAATTATTGCCTGTTCACACCAAGAATGATAACTATAACGATAACTATATAGTTTTAAAAATCATTCTAGTTCTATTGGAATAAGAAAGTCCACACCTCAACAACAATGATAACGACACAGAGGAATCACTTTCAAAATGATTTTTCTAAGCTGATGAATGATAAAAACACTGACAGCCAATTAGAATCCATAATTTTTAAAGATGACAAAACTGCAACATGTGCTTAGAATAAACCGAACGGTTATCACTCTTGATGCGAACAGGCTTTTATTTTATTTTTCACTCTGAGGCAGACATGGCCGTATATATAACATGGAGAAACATTCGGGTAGTTCCTGCTCAGAATAGACGGGTCTCAAGTTTCAAGTTCTACCATGGTGAGATTCTATAGCCATGCAGCAATGTACAGCAGGTTCAAACTGTCGGGTAATGAAGTCCTGGGGTACATAATCCTACTTTTAAAACAGAATCATCTTTCCATAAATATGACTTTTAAAACTCTCTTGTTTTGAGATTCCATCAGATACTGTACTCTGCAGACTTCAAGAGAATTCTTCTGAGATTCCATCAGATACTGTACCCTGCAGACATCAAGATTTCTGGCAGCATCTTAAACTGATCCCATTTTGTGTATGATATAATCCTTACGATAACAAACCAACAACTTTCCACTTCCTCTAACATTCTCTAACCTACTGGGAACAGAAGGAAGGATTATAAAGGAAACAGAGGAGGAAGTTAAAGACTATAAACGTGCACCGCTCCAGACAAGCATGTCAAATGTCAACACACCCAATCGGTTTCAACTCAAAAAAGTTTGTTTACTCTGAATTAAAATCTTTCCGCTACACTATAACAGGATGACCAACCGTAAACCATGTATTCACTAGAATGGACACATTTAGGCCAAAGCTAGTCTCATACACTGCCATTTTACAAATGGAAAACTCTTAGTAACCTTAACAATGAAAGGGGTCTCCAAACTAGATCCTGGAGGGCCAGTGCCCTGCAGAGTTTAGCTCCAACTGGCCTTAACACACCTATCTGGAAGTTTCTAGTGTGTCTAGTAAGAGCTTGATTAGCTGGTTCAAGTGTGTTTAATTAGGGTTGGAGCTAAACTCTAAAGGACACCGGCTCTCTAGGACCGAGTTTGGAGCTGTAGGATAAAATAATTTTTTATGTATTTTATTTACTTTATAATGCTGCTGTTTGCTGGCATTATGTCTATGGTCAACAATTAAAATGACTGATGCCTTGGCGCAGCACGCAGACACATGCAAAGCTCGGGATATGACAAATACGCGTGTTTAAGGCTAGAAGGGATACGTTTGGCTCTACTGGGCATGCGCACATAAATACAGTGTAATTTTTGTCATACTGTACAACATTAATTAGTATTTCATTATTGTAAAGGGTAAGTTTAAGGCTGGGGTAGGTATAGACGTTAATAAAACTAACAGGTAGAAAATTAAATTAGAAACATCTAAACTTTTCAGAACGCAGCAAGTGCACCGCTGGTCATGTGACAAGAATCAACGAATCAGCTTCATCCTTTCCCGTAACAAAATTGAAAGCTAAGCCAAGACGGAGAAACAGCTGATCATAGCTGTACAAGGATAGCCATTTTTTTAAATGAATTCATTAGCAGGGCTACTGCAATGGATTTTTAGTCCTGGAAATCCATTTATTTTTTGCTGAAACTTCTGCGTCATCATGGAGAGCAGGTCATGGTTGCCTAGCAATGGCAGACGCCACGGGAGCGCAAGCATAGAGCGCAGGCTACAGAGTGCTTTGGAAAAAAGGAGAAAGCGTTTTCCACATGTTTTCAGGCGCGACATGCAAATGTGGTTTTGTTTTGAAGGAGAAAAACAAATTTTGCTGGACTTGGTCGAGACCACCAAGAACATTTGGCGAGTCCAATGACCAAATCCGAGACAAGTCCGAGTGCAAACACCAACGAGTCCGAGACAAGTCCGAGACGATAGAAAAATGTCTCGAGCCCTGGACTCGAGTACTACAGCCCTACGAATCAGTGTTGCAAATTGGAGGGAATGTGAAACAGAATCCAACAAAAGAATGTATGCAATTTCATAAAAAAAAATAAATAAAAAAAAAATTATTTTACTGAGACTGCCATATTGTGATATACTACCCATAAGAAACGCATGAGAGCATCACGGCAGTCCAAGAGGAATAGACAGGATGTGTTATTTTTAGAGATGTCTGTAGTGCAGCAGATAAACTTTCAGCATTCACATCTGTGGAAAAATGGAGTCAAGGCATTTTTAACTGAACTTCCATAGAGTTTTATCTTCAGAAATTCCTAAATACTGGGAATAACCTAAAAAGCTCAGAAGAGCTCCGACAGCATGTGTGTTGGCCCTTTGGCTGGTCTTTTTTTTTGGTCTGAACTTTTCTGCAACTTAACTTCTCAAAATATTGACTTCATTGATTATAACTCCAACTTTCTAACAATTGCTAATTTTTAAACTTTAAAAATTAAACTTTATTATTCACAGTTGCAACGTATCTCACAATTCTGTCTGTTCCTCACATTCTTTATTTCTCAGATTTGCTTTTTTTTTATCTTTCACAATTTGCAGCTTCCTCAAACGAATTTTTGTTAGAATTGCAAGTTACAACTTTATTCATCATTACTGTAACTTTCTCACAATTGCAACTGTATTTCTCACGACTATCATAAATGTAACTAACTCTCCATTGCAGTTTTTTTAAACAACTGCTACTAATTTCCCACAACTGCGACTTGATCATATTCATATCTATAACTATATCTCACAACTTTATTTTTGACAGTTGTGACTCAATTTGCAACTTTTTTCACAAGTTCAACTTTATATCTCAATATCGTGTCTATTTCTCCTATTTGCTTTTTTATTTCTCACATTCTCTACTTTATTTCTCACATTTGCTTCATTTCCCACATTTACTTTTGTCCCATTTTCTCAATTTCTTACATTTGCAACTTCTCTGCTCATTTCTCCTCATGCCTGTGGTGAATCCGTGGTTGAGTCAACACATATGAAAGACAATCGCCATAGTTCTAGTGCATTTCTGTCTTTCTCCATGCTCAGAATGGCCCTTATAAGTCAATGGCATATTCCAGGAAGGGCAGACTGTGTAACATACTGTTTTGCCCTATAGGCAGCAGCGGGACAACAACACATCCAAAAGCTCCAATAAACAACCACATAATCTGCAAGCAAGACTATACAGATCAAGAAAAGCAAACATCTAATGGTGCATTTCACACACTGCATTATTAAAGCCCAATATAAAAACTAAAGCGGTGTTAAACTTCAGTAGCACTGCTGGAAATTTAGGATATAGACATGGCTTACAAAATAATAAGAAATATTTATCTGTGCAAGTCATTACACATGTTCATTACAAAATACAGAAGAAACACCTGCGGAGTAAATAAAGCTAGTGATTCATCAACCCAGACACATTTGATGCCAGTCTGAGCCTGTTGATCTCTATAGTCTGAGCAATTCACACTAACAATGACTAATCCTGGACAACATGGAGAAAATAACACTCCAGTCTGACCAAAACTATACATATCACAGAAGTTAGGAAACTTCCAAAAGAAACACCATCACCATTGAAAAATGCTTAATGGTCAAAACATCTTATTCAACATCTTCACACCTGTCAAGTGTTTACCTGAAAACAGCACAAGGGAGCAAAACTGGTCTCTTAGGAGACTTTCCTGGAAAATCTATTTGTTAACTATGTTTTGGAGCATTCTAGCAGGTTTTTAGATAGTAGACCATCTTGGACCAGCAACATATAGCTAAAGGTGGTCCTTCAGATGGATTTCCCAACAGTGAATGTTGTCAGTTTAGCCAATGACTGTATCAGACAACAGATAATATTACAAAAATCATGCTTTAGTGCTGTATTGGCATTATCCAAGAGATAAACTTCAAACCAAACTAAACCCAGACAGCTGACAAGCACTCCAAAGGCTGCAGTAAATTATTTACACCATTCATGAAACTAACCTGGCTAAGATGTAATCAAACACCTGACTGGATATCCAATACAAACTTGGCATTATTTGTTAATTCATTACTGTAACAAATATCGAAAGCATTCATTTGTTTTAATATTACACTGTTGTTTTCATATGTATGGCAACAGTGTATTCTGTCAACGCAGCGCGTGCCCAATATAGCGCGTCACTTTAAGTTTCCCAGCAGCTCGTGCACTGAGTCTGACACGCGCTCAAATTAGATCAGCAAACTTACTTTTTCCGCTGTAATGTGACTTTCGGCAGAATCTGTTTGACAGTGGTCGATATTATCCGTTTAGCGTATCTGAGCTCTAACGTTTGTCACGCAATGAGAAAAATGTTCTTATCTCATAATTCCATGCACTCGGATGTCGATATCAGTCTCGCTCGCGACTCACTTGCTCTTTATGCGCCTTACAATTAGAGGCGGCGCTCTTCATGACGGCCAATGGGAAGTTCAGATAAACTTATAAGGCAAATCCCACTGTTACATTTTTTTTAGCAGTCGGCTGCACTTCATTCTCAACTGTATTGAAGGTTTCAGCTTGGGAAAGCGGTCATGTAAAAATACTTTAGACAGTAAAACAAATAAACAAAACTTAAGACGTTCCAGGATTTTCCAATTTTGTGTTATGGAGTGTAACATATGTCAATTATACCTGCAAAACGGTGTTTCATTAATATCTTAGGACAAATCTAGGCTAAATATCAATCTCGCAATCATATTAAAAATAGTTTTTCTGTTCATTGCACAACACAAAACTATGCATGCATAATTGGAATATTACCCAATTTTTTGTATTGCCCCAAAACGCACGAATCGAGCACCTACAGCCATGTTTTCTTTCTTTCTTTCTTTCTTTCTTTCTTTCTTTCTTTCTCTCTCTCTCTCTCTCTCTCTCTCTCACACACACACACACACACACACAGTTGCATCTTATCTTTTACTGCTCTGTACTAGCTGTGTTCTACAGACGCCTCGTGTTCCAGGCATCAGGTCTCTCTCCTTTAACATGCAATCCAATTCTACCAAACTCACTCACTACTATTCTCTTTATATAAACAATATTTTACTGTAGTAGGCTACATAGCGTTTGAGTCTTGATAGATATGATAAGTGTGCATTTTGTCTTACCTTTAACTGAAGAATAGCTCTGTTGGCACAATCAGCATAGTTTAATCACACACACATGCTGGCAGGTGTTTCATTAGGACAGGCAGCGAATGAATGGTGAACAAGATGTACTCTGTCGCCATCTACTGGATTATTAAAGTATGTGCACACACTCCATGCACATTGAAAGCCCAAAGCGCAATGAGATGCGTTCGCAAGTCTATACCCAACAAACACAGAACGTTCCCATTAGGTTTCCATTTGGTTATTTTGTTGGGAACCAAATAAGAACGTTATAGGAACCAAAAATTGATAGCTGGGTATGGAACAAAAACAGACTAATTTATGTTAAAACAAGGAGCCGTAAAAATCGATTTAGACTGATTTAGACTGTTATGGGAAAGCTGAATTTTCAGCAGCCATTACTTTAGCCTTTAGTGTCACATGATCCTTCAGAAATCATTAACAGTTTTTATCAAATCAGTTTTTGCTGCTTATTATTTTTGTAGAAACTGATGCATTTTTTATTTCAGGATTCTTTGATGGATAGAAATAAAGTTTATTGAACAGCATTTATCTGAAATAGCGATTTATAATTTTACAAAAGATTTCTGTAACTTTTGATGCATTAATGAATATTCTTATTCTTATTATTTTAATCGTACTTAAGTATTAAGTATATCACGGGTTCCTTAACAATATTAACCAGCAAATAAATAAATGATTCTTAAGCACCAGGATCTTGTGACACTGTAGACTGGGGCAATGGCTGCTGAATCGTGTAATGACAGCCATCACAGGAATAAATTACATTTTAAAATATATTCAAATAAAAAACACAGTCGTTTCTGTCGAGCTAGCATATGCCTACTTTTGATTTGTTTCCGTAATTTTTAAAAGCCAGTGTGCTGTCACTTTAATAATTGAGCCATCATGCGCCAAAAACCTTTTCCGGTCTTTTTTTCCCCCTCACAAGTTTCCAAATAATCCACGTCCCAGGCACAGACAGGGTGACTAGCCTAAGCACAAAATGATGCTGAAATTTGTGATATTATCCCTTTGCGTGGGCTTTGTGGTGGGCAGTTCAGTTCACAGAGGGGGACATCTGGACATCACCGAGGCCCTGGAGAAGCATGTGGCGCAGGGACAAACCACTTTAAACGAGATGTTCAGGGAAGTGGAAAAACTGATGGAGGACACCCAGCAAAAACTAGAGGAGGCTGTTCACCAGGTATGACTAGATTAAAAAACAATCCTAACAGATTAACATGTGAATTTTGTTTTGCGCCATGCTGCTTTGAGCGTACAGTAGGATTGTCGCTGACAGATTCGTAAACGAATTGTTCCTTTGAGTCGAATCTTTTCATTGGATCTTTTTAAATCGGTTCACAAAACCTCAAACGAATCTGAGCGAACCGAGTCAACAGGTATGGTTTTTAATAAATAACAAATGTATTAAAATGTGCAAAATGTTTACCGATGTAGATTAATTTTAGTATTGTTCAGCGTATATGTAAATATATTTTGCTTCAACGTTACATGACTGAGTTTATTGCTGAAACAAACTGAACTGGAACACATACAATTTCAACAAATAGTATTATTAATAAAACTTATTCATATGTGTGTGACTGTGTATGTGTGTGTAATGCTACCGAATCGTTTTTGAACTGATTCTTTGAAATGAACTGATTCGCTAAAACGAATCGTAATATTTATATCCGATTTTGTAGTGTATAGTAAGAATTACGATCAAAACATTCACATCTATTATTATTAATTTATTTGAATCAGATGGAGAACGAGTCTTCAAAATCGTTGCTACATGGACGCAACTTTCCTGCCAGTTTTCACAATGAAACCACGAGCGTGATCAAGGTTGGAAATCGAACAGTCCAGCTGATAGAGAGAATCGACAAGGTATTTCTTATTTATTCTGCTCCGTTTATTAGCTTGTACTTGATCTGATTTCGATTTTTATTAGCAACATATATATCACAGAACTGCACAGTGTTAACATGTCTTAGTGCCTTTGTATATTGATATGCCTTGTGTAACTAACACCTGGTTTTCCTCTAGGAAACAGATAATACGACTGGAAAGACTAATTTTTCCAGAACTCTCATTCAGAACACTGAACGTTGGAATGAAGTAGATCACGTGAGTCTATTTCTCATCTATAGCTTTAATGTCTCCTATCACTTCAAGCTGTTGTATGCAATCTAATTTCTGAAAAGTGCTCTGGATTGTTTCCAGCCATATTAAAGGGATATCACACTTTCAATGCACATCCTGGTTAGTAAACATTGGTCTGGCTGCATTGGTCACTCTGGGCAGCGCTATGAACCCTGCAGTGAGTTTGTCGTCACCTAGGCAACATGAGGTTAGAAAGCAGAGTTTATTTATTAAAACCAACATGGATTTTCCACTTCACCAGTCATCAAACTAGGATCCTCTGTTTGCTTGGGAAGCATGTTGCACATCATTACGGAGACTTTTCTAAACATGTTGAATTCTTGTAAACTGTTTGATAAAGCAGTTGAGGGACAGAGGGTCCATATCGGTCCTCTTTCTGCTTGTGTTGCACTGTTACTGTGGTTACCACAGACTAAAATATAAGCTTTTATTTCTTATAAGGCTAATATAAATGTTCTTTACAGAAATTAATCCTTTAAACCCTGGATCTTTCAACATAAACACATTATGTCTTTGTTTTCAAAACTAAATGTGATGTTTTAACTCACAATTCTCTTGAATTACAGTAGTAATTACTCTATTTAACAGCTTTTAATTTAAATAAATTAAATCTACTACATTATATCTATTCCAGAGTAAAAACATTACTAGTAAGGTCCTTATGCATTTCCACAACAATTTAACAGACGGCAGTGTCATTAGAGGCTCTTTGGGCAGGCAGTCTTCTGGCACCATGACAATATATGGTGAAATTAGAACTGCTGGAAAAAATGCATGGAAATTGGTGCACTGGGAATGTGTGGTGGAGAGTTAGTGCCAGCAGCCATGTTACCATGAGGCAGCAATTAGTGGTTTCTCTCTCGTTTTGCACAGCGCCAAATGTGAGCTCACAGTCAAAAGATGAGCATTATGTGTGAGGGATAAAAATATACAGCCGGTAAGTATTGCAAAATGTATCCCATAAATATACAATAAATACATTATTACATGTATTACAAGACAACTAACTAAATGAAATCAATTTTATATATATATATATATATATATATATATATATATATATATATATATATATATATATATATATATATATATATATATATATAATATATAAAATGTGTGTGTGTATGTGTGTTTTAGATTTACCATTTTATTTGTTTTTTATTAATTTTATATATTAGAATTATTAAATGATCTATAATTATTAAAATATAAAATTATTAATAATATTCAGCACACACACACACATATACAGTATATTATATATTACATATGTTTATAGTCTTAGAATGTTTCTATTAATTAATTAGAATTTTTAATTGTAATTACATTAAATGATACATATTTAGTAGTTGACCTGTATATGTAATTGCATTTAATTGTTAATTATTTTAATTGAGGTTTAATTTCATTTTACATGCATTAAGTATGTGTATGTGTAAATATACTATAATTATTAAAATAAATAATTATAATTAATAAATAAAATAATTATGAATAATATACAGCACACACACATACATATATAAATGTGTTTTCACTTAATTATAGTTTTAAATTATTAAATAAAATGACATTCAATTATACATATTTAGTAATTGAAGTAAAAATTATTAATTTCAGTTTCATTTCATTTTACATATAAGTATTATTAAATAAAATATAACTAAATATTAAATTATGAATTGTATACAGCATATATGTACATGTGTGTGTGTATGTGTGTGTGTATAATTTACATATTTAGTTCAAATTATATATTATATAATATTATATTAAAGGGAACCTTTCATGCAAAATTCACTTTTGCATGGTGTTTGGAAATAAATGTGTGGTGGAAGTGTGTGTACACAACCACCCTATAATGATAAAAAATCACGACTTTTTTTTTTTTTTAAATCCCCTTAGATCATAAGCAGTGTCTCCCAACTACATGTTTTCTGATCTGGTGCTAATGTGACGTCACATTAGCCACAGGCCCCGCCCACGAATGTTGACAGACACTGCCGTTATAACATAGAACTGCGAGTTCACAGTGAGTTGTATAAAGTCCGCCATTGCAGCACTGACAAGAATGTCTCCCAAGCGCTTTAGGAGTTCTATAGCTGAATGTATGAATCCACATAACTCTCTCCTTATTCCCGAAATCTGAGCCGCTGAAGAGAAGGTGGTTCTGAAAGTTGCTCCTGAAGGATAGAGCAGTGCCAACTGTTCGTGATCCAGCTACACCTTCAGAAGAAGTATCATGCATTAGTTTTCCAAATTATCTTTCTGAAAGAGCTTCTTGGCACTCTGTAAGGCTAATGTTGCTAAAGCTACAATTATCTGTTTGTTTTCACTGATGCTGCCAGAATGACCGTGAATAGGAATGTGGGAGTTAAAACTGCATATGAAAGCAATGTGAAGTCAACCGCTGGAATTAGTCGAGCTCATAATCGCAAGTGGGGCTTATAAAGTTTGAATGGCACCATGAGTTATTTTTATCGTCTCCCATCTGTGTAATTCATAAAGTGCTTTTTTTTACGCACCGTACAATGAGATGACTGACTTTTAAACCGAGTGCGTTTTCTGTAAAGATAACAGGCTTGTACTAGTAGCGGAGTGTTTATTTGCAAAGGCTAGCACTGGAGCTTGCAAGAGAGACTGCTGCAGAGCTTGAGCATAGTTGCCAACTCTCGCGAGACAAATAAGCAACCGCAGCTTCAAAAACAAGCCCAAAACAAGCCCAATATTTTTTGATAATTTATTATCATCAA
Organism: Cyprinus carpio; assembly: GCF_018340385.1. Lineage (NCBI taxonomy): Eukaryota > Metazoa > Chordata > Actinopteri > Cypriniformes > Cyprinidae > Cyprinus > Cyprinus carpio. The sequence continues at coordinate 8,485,065 of NC_056596.1, read as the reverse complement.
TATTAATTATTATCAATTATTTATTTCCAATAGCTGAGCCTGCAACATATTAAACTGAAATTACCCCTTTATCTGAATAGCAAAAACATAAGTTATTTTACAAAAAATCAGCAAACTGCAACAAAGCAGGAACAAAACTCATCTCCAGTCACCTGTGAGCAGAGTAGGATTGGAGAGATGGAAAAGGCCAAATATAAAATATAAAAAAACAAATATACTCTTAGTATCAGTAGGCTATAGGCCTACTATATACTATAGGCCTACTTGTTTTTTATTACAGTGATGATAAAACATTGATACAAAACATTGTTAAAAAAAAAAAAAAAAAAATTAGGCTGCCTTATAAAGGAAAGGAAGTCATCCCACTCCTCTACATCTACTACTATCATTGCTTGGATTACAGCGACACACACATTCTTTTTTTAATGTGATTTTTCTCCAATTCCTCATTGAAGAAAAATCACGTAAAAAAAGGCGTCTGAAAGGAGGGGGCAGAATATTTGGCAAATTATGCTTCAGCGCTTATATTTTTGCACTGATTGGCTATTAACTGTGAGCAGACAGAGTGTCAATCAATGCATTGTTTAATACAGTGAACATAAATGAAAAGAAACGAAGTTGCTTGTCAGGTTTACCTAACAAGCAACCCTATTTTATAAAATAAGCCCAAAAAAACGCAACCCGGGATTTTTTCACGCAACTTTACAAAAAAAGAAGCCCAAAGTTGCGTATAATACGCAGACTTGGCATCTATTAGCTTGAGCTCTTGAAGCTCCGCCCTCTTCTCCACGAGCATTCATTTGTATTTAAAGGGAAAGACAAAAAGCGGCGCGTTTTGGTTCATACCCAAGCGGCAACCTCCCGCTCTCTCTTGTGAAGCCAAAAAGGAAGTGACTAAAACTGCAATTCATCGACTGGCCGCTTGAGGCTGGCTTCAAAAGGGAGTCAGTCCCATAGACTCCCCATGTTAAAATGCCCAACTTTACAGCAGAAAAAAAACATGTTTACAGCCTGGTGAAAAAAATGATTTTGGTCTATATAGCTAGTTTTGCCCTTCATGACAACTGTGAGGGGGGTGAATTTTTTATAACTCATCCATTTAAATTATATTAAGCCTTAAAGTTCTGCATAATTAAGGGCGTGGCCACTTGAGTGACAGGTGGATTGCCGCTGCTGACACCGCCGTCGAGCTAGGTGGGTGTGGCTTCAGCAACCAGCTCCCGCCTTTTTGCCCATTTTCGATTATCCGGGATATATCTGCCAAGATGGCGACGGCCCGCTCTGCACACTTTGAGCTTCAAAAACGCTCTTCAGGAGTCTACGGGTGACGTCACAGACATTACATCCATGTTTTTATACAGTCTATGCTCATACCCTAAAAGTGGCAATTTAACAAGCTATAAAAAATGATCTGTAAGGTATTTTAAGTTAAAACTTAACACACACTCTGGGAACATCAGAGACTTATTTTACATCTTGTAAAAAGGGCCATAATAGGTCCCCTTTAATTTAATTAGGTTTTATTGAATTATTATAATTTTGTGATCGTGTCTTCATGTGTTTTCTACAAATTTTGATTTTTTTTTTAAAATATTGTCTTAAAGTATAATTTAAACGCAAACTTCGTGTTCTTTCAGAAAGTTGTTTTTGTCCGTGAGGAATTGAAGGTTTTTTCATGTGACTCACTCACATTAGTCTAGACTCCAGACGCTGTAACTCTGGGGGGAAGGGTGCAGCTGGGCTCTGATGTTGACTGCTGAGTGGTTGGTAGCTGTTACACCTCTCACAGGATTCAAGTTCTGAGGTGGATTTCTGCACCTCCACTTCTGTAAATGTGAAATTAATTATGACACCGATGATGATGTCATCAGGCATTAAAAAATGACTCCTGTTTGTCTGTATTGCACCACAGGCCAGTTTGAGACTATTCTCTATTCTTCATCCAGTTTGTTTGTAAATATTTTCAGCATAGTGTAAATATTCAACATATGTCTTATTTCCCACCTTTTTCTTAGGCTATAAGGTTAAGTCACAAAATTTCCATCAAATCAAGTTCCAGGGTCTCTAACAAAGTACAAGCACACACATGACTGTTTTTGATAATACATTATAATGAGGAGGATGTTCCAGACAACAAAAATGTGGTTTTCAGTTAATGGTAGGTGGGCGTTTCTTTTAGTCCTCAACTGAATTTTTGTCTGGGAGGCGAAACATTTCGTTGGAATTTCCTAACCTAAAGTCCAAAACAAAACTTGCTGTTACAGTATTTTTTTTTCTTTGTGCAACCTACAGCATTGTCTCCAAACTATAGTTACAACAATGCTGTAGGTTGCTTAAAGAAAAAGTTCCCCCAAAATAGAAAAAAAAGGAAAACACTATCATCATGTACTCACCCTCATGCCATTTCCAGACCTCTATGACTGACTTTCTTTTGTGTAACCCAGTTGAAGACGTTTAGTAGAATGTCCACGCTGCTCTTTTCCATATAGTGAAAGTGAATGGTGACCAGACGATGCACTCTACTGCCTGCCACTGTCCGGAAACTGAAGTTGTCTTTTGGGAATTTATCACTGTCATTTCATGGAGTTATGATGTCATATCCTGAACCTGCAGAGTTTATTGTATTAATAGGGTCCTTGGGATGTTTGCTCAACTGTAACTGTAATAACAGTGTTTCTGTAATATATAATGTCAGGTTCATTCTTCTTCATTCAGGAGTGCATGATTGACGAGGACTGTGGGGACGGCAGCTTCTGCCTGTACGAGATCCTCACCTCCAAATGCGTTCTGTGCCAGACAACTAATATGGTCTGTGCTGATTTTGTGTTCACTCTATCTATCTATCTATCTATACAAAAACACAAATTTTATATATATTAATTTCATGTATATATCATTTAAAATATATAAATCACATCTGAAAATGTTATATATATATATATATATAAAATTCCTTTTCTGCTTCTTGAATTGACAGGAGTGCACAAAGGATGTGGAGTGTTGTGGAGATCAGCTGTGTGTGTGGGGTGTTTGTGCTCAGAACAGAACTAAAGGACAGTCTGGAACCATCTGTCAGTACCAGAGCGACTGCAGCCCTCAACACTGCTGCGCCTTTCACAAAGGTTCTTTAATCTTTGTTTAGATTATCATTGTTTTACATTTCTAATAATTCATGGATTGGATTTCCGTGTTCTAAGATTTAAAGTCTGAGATGACGATAAAACTAATGCTATAAATAAAATGCATTTTAAAAGTAGCAAAAATAAGTAAAGGCATAAGTGAAAGTTTTAACCTTTATATAACCAAAAGAAAAAAAAAAGTTAGTTTTAATAAAAAATCAGTTTCTAGAGGAAATCAATTTTAAACATCTTTTCTAGTCCTCCTTTGATTGATTGCACTTTATTCTCGCCATGAATATAGCCTTAGAAGCTGGTATGGCGTTTAAAAGAAAAGAAAGAAAGAAAGAATAAAAAATCAGCCCTTGAGACATAGAAGTGCCTGTATAAACAACCATATTAGATATCAATAAGCAGTTGGTTATGCAGTAAAACATCTGAAAAATATCCAGTTTCACTGGGCCTTCCGGTCCAGATTTCCCTTCAGAGTACTAAATAATTGTTTCCTTGAATTTAGAATCGCACTCCTTTCTCACTCGGTTCACAACGTTCCTCAGTTTTCTTAGCATTCCAACATATTCCCATGATAAAAACCATTTACATTTGCTGTGGTTTTGATGTCACTACATTTCCTGTGGTCTGGAGTCCATCTCATCCTAATCTCCTTCCTTTCTGCTGTACCTCTCTCTGTAGTCTCTGTCTCTCCCACTCTCCTATTTTTAATATTTCTTTGGGGGTTTTTTTCCCCTCTCCAGCCCTGCTCTTCCCCGTGTGCCGCCCCAAGCCACAGGAGGGCCAGGGTTGCCACAGTCACCCCAATCAGCTGATGGATCTGTTACTGTGGGACGAGGAGGGGCCGCAGGAGCACTGCCCCTGTGCTGCAGGCCTGCACTGCCAGCCTCTCAAGTGAGAAAGTTTCTTCACAAATATTCCTTGCATATGTCTAGCTTATGTGTTACAGCTAAAGAAGTTTGGCATGAAAACAATGACGTTTGCATAGACGACTGTGCTTTTTATAACCGTAATCTAGCTACCCAGTCAGATTGCAGCTTCCTGGTAAGACAAAGATGTAGGTATTTTAGTCTGCAGCATGAATCAGATGGGAACTATGTGGGCACTATGAAATTATATATATATATATATATATATATATATATATATATATATAAATATATAATATATAAATATATATATATATATATATATATATATATATATATATATATATATATATATATATGTGTGTGTGTGTGTGTGTATGTATGTAAAATATAGAACGCTCTCTCTCTTTCTCTCTCCCTATATATATATATATATATATAGTACTGCATGTATATTTAATAGTATTTTTTTTTTCAGAGAACAAACAGACTCAAATGTATCTGTTTTATGTTACAGGAATAAATCAGTGTGTGTGCATGAGAGGAACACTTCTGGTTAAGGAAATGTGGACTGATCGCTCCCAATGAAACATTGATCAGTGTTGTAATTTGTAATTTTGTCTCTATTTGTAACATCGAAGTGCCTTATTTTTTCCTCTTAATTCAATGAGAGGAGCTTTAATTTATAGTTTTTGTGTAATTTGTGTGCCACTACATCAAATGGAATTACAAATGTTTTAAACAGATAAGACATGACAACGTTCTGAATATGTGGACCTAGCTGGGCATTATATTCCTTCCAAATAAATATGATTTCTTGCCATTTTTGTCAAACTTATTTTGAAAATCAAATGTTTAAAAGCAAACATTTCAGTTTAAACATTAAATTGCTTGTTGAAATGTGAACAGCAGATGGCAGTATTGAATTGTAGTAGATATGGATGAAGCAAGCAATTTACTGGCTAATTTTCACACAAACGTTTTTCAGATTTCTCATTAAAAACCTGTATTGCTTATAACAATATTTTACTTACTACTGCAGCAAGTTTTAAGATATGCGCTTAAGTTCTATAAAGCGGTCATAGCCAATTATGACTCATTAAACTGAAAAATAAGTTCACATAGTTTATTCTTAATTTCTTTTGGTTTACAAACGAAAGGCACCCATTGATTTTTAACCCTCCACTGACATTTTAATGTGGCAATTACAATTCTCCCAGAAACCAGACATCTTAACATGAGAATAGTTCACATTTCTTGATTGTTACAGGATATTTAACAAAAAGTACATAAGGCAGACAAAATAAAGGCAAACAATCTACATTTGTCCCATCAAGGCCTGACTTCAGCTTGATCTTAAGGAAGAAAAATTTATATTATCGTTATAAAATGCTGTGGGTAATGAAACATGAGATGACCTAACACACAAGAAACCCAATGAAGCCTATTTTACCCATCACCGAGAAAACTACAAAGATAATCTATTATAGGAAAAAATACTATATATTTTGGTTTTATTTTACCCTATTTTGGGGTAAAAAAAAAAATAAATACTCTTAATGAGACCCTGAATACACAGAACTGGTTTTCAAAAATCACTATTCCACTCAAACTCCCACATAAAAATATGGATCCTCATAGAAGTGCTAAAATGACGGAAGGATTTTTTTTTTTTTTTATCAGTTCATCATTAATAGAAAAGTCAGAATACTTAATCTATATTCCACACAGTTAGTAACAATATCCATCAACTAGCGTTTCCTGGCATGATATTTAGCTGTGCAAAGAGATTGGCTTGTATTGCAAACATAACTTGACACTGTGATCTGAATCATGTGTGACCATAAAAGTAGCCTATATGGTGCATTTTCATTTCTTCATTTCACTCGTCATTTTGCGTCATAAACGATCACTTCCTATTAATTTGAAACATGGAAAATTCTTGGTAGCAGACAATGTTAAATTTCAGTGCTTTATCTAAATAGAATGATTTAGGAAACATATATCCATTAGTTCTTTCACATAACTTCAACATTAAGACAGTTCACAGAACAATTTGGGTGAAAAAAAGGAAAGAAAAACACACAGTCCAGTTAAACTGATCCATCACCCTCCTCTGATATGATGGGCCCAAAGCGCTAAAGAACATAAATACACTAAATTAGTCTACATATAAGCTGACATATTTGGTTTTCTCAGACAGCTTTACACAAAAGATAACATGTTTTATGTACAAAAGCCCATTACCTGAACACTAAGAAGTTATGGCAAGAAACAATTATCACGCTTTAATCATGAGCGAAACGAATCTGTAAATTGTTCGTATAACGTCAATGGCTTTACGAACCGTCGACGCAAACCCATCTGCTCATGTTTATTGATAAGCCTCATAAATTCTTAAAAGGTTTAAACAGGTGAACAAACTGATGCTTGCTTTTGCTAGCATTTCTGAGGAAAACTAACAAGTTTATTAATATCAGATAAACGACTGACTAAAAGCAGTTGATTGCTTTCACAAAAACCCAACCTAACATTAAGTAGTACATAAAAATGTATTTCAAGATGACATTTTGGTATTGACTGAAGATGACATTGTGAAGACAAACATAAGGCCTGGAATCAGACACTCGAGACGCTTATTTTTTTGGTGACACGTCAATCACTTTCATCTCAAAGATGGTGAGAGTATCGGAAAAAAGTAAGGCAAAAGCCATGAATCTAACTAAGACATTGGGCAAATGATGAAGGTCATTTTTAAACTGTAGGCACAGAGCTAAGACAAAGCCATCTCTTTTTTTTTCCTTTCTCTCTTCTTGTGCTTTGTTGATTACAGTTGGACAAAATGAGCAGGTATGTAACCCATAATAATCAAGAGTTGCCCAAAACCTGTTTGCGTTCAGGAAGCGGAACAGGTACAAGTAAGTGCTCAAACGCGCTCGGTGCGAACGCAGTCGCTCTCATTGTGCTGAGAGAGCTTCTTAGACCTCAAGCCCTGAAAATTAATGCTTTCTACATAGCAGATGAGTGCACTTGCACCCTGTGATGTTGAGGGCATACTTGCGCAGGATGGGAGGATTGCGGATACTACGCCTGTACGCTTGGCCCTCAGATTCTGGAGTGTCGCAAAGCAGAAGTATGTGCATAGCCGTTGGGAAAGAGGGGTGGGAAAGGACAGTTGGGGTGGATTCAGTATCTCATGGTGCTGGAGGCTCTGAAATAGGAGAGGAACTTGAAGCACAAGCTGACGACGAAGTACCAGATGTTTCTGGCCATCTGCGAACGGGCGATGAAAATGCGCCAGATTAAGACTACCAAGATGGTGTTGAAAGTGTAGCGGATGTTCCGCAGCCTACAGGAAAAGAAAACAAAGAAAACTTGATAAAAAGAAAAGTCTTCAGTGTCACATGACCATTTAGAAATAATTTTTGCTGCTTGATGTTTTTGTGGAAACCACGACACTACCATTTAAAAGTTTAAGGTAAAATTAAAAAGAAAGAAGGCAAGCAATTAATACTTTTATTCAGCAAGGACACATTAAAGCTGTTTACACTAGTGCGTTTTTGTTTTACAAAACAGCATTTTAAAATGAAAACGATCCTTGTGTACACTGGCGTTTTCACTGCGTTTCAGAAACATTCTCAGTCCACACTACACAACCGAAAATGCAGGTCACATGACCATTCATGCAGGTACAGCAATGTGCAGGATGTAATTGTTTACACAGTCGTCAAGGATATGCAGAGTGAATGTGGGCAGCCATGCCATCGTTTTCAAAAGTCTCCGTTTTGGTCCGTTTACACTAAAACGCAACCCCAGAGTTTTTAAAACTAAAACGGGGTCTGCAGCGTTTTCGAAAATCTCGATTTTCGAGGGTTGAGAACACCAGTGTAATTTAAACGACAGGCGTAACCGTAGCAAAAGTTATGTGTTTTAAAACAAAAAAGCACTAGTGTAAACATAGCCTAAATTTATCAAAAGTAAAGACATTTTGTAAGACTTTACAAAAGGTTTCTATTCCAAATGATGTTCTTTTGAACTTTATTCCACAAAAATGTGAAGCAGCAAAAACAAATGTTTTTAACATTGATAATAATAAGAACCAATAATAGTAATAATTTAGCAGCAAATTGGCATATTAGAATAATTTTCTGAAGGTGAAGCCTGGAGAAATGGCTGCTGAAAACTCAGTTTAACCATCACAGGAATAAATTACTTTTTCAAATATATTTAAATGTAAAACAGTTCTTTTAAATTGTAATAATATTTCATAATACTACTATTTTTACTGTTCTTTTACTCAAATAAATGCAGTTTTAAGAACATGTTACATCCAACACTGTATATAATGCATTGTTAGTAATGCACACACTAAAAAAAAATAGTGTTAAACCGCCCAAAAGTGAGGAAAAGTCACTTGATTTTGCGCATCTAGGAATTTATTTATAAAATGTGTTTTCATCAAACTATAAAACAAGTGAATAAATTTTGTGTTTTTGTGCATTGTAGAAATTGTATACAAATCTTTGAATTTCAATTCTGCATTTTTATGCAGCATGCTAAATTTTACAAATGTAGATGGCAACCCAGCTACCTTACATCTATTTGCAGTGACCAAACGTCATTCATGTCTCTGTCCCACATGGGAATGTGACAGAGTTGAAGAGTTGCATACAACAATGCAGAAACTACCACCAGACTGATCGTCCCTCTAGAATAACAGTTATCCTGAAGGTAACCTAGAGAACTTCAACACTTACTTGTTCAAGTGTTTGCGTGCTGCTGGGAGTCCTGACAACTCTTCATTGAGAACATACTTCTTAGTGCCCATGCAGTAATTCTCCATGTATTCTGCCCAGTGTAACTGCCTGACATCAATATTAAATGCCTGAACAAGAAAAAGATGTTTAAGACATTCATTGAGTTCAAGCATTAATAAATGTCAGAGCTATGAGCTACTTGAATGAATGTTTCATTGACAACAACAATTTTCAAATAGCATACTGACACATTTTAAGCGACATGATTCAGAATCACAGATGCAACTCATTTAACTGTGCCAATGGCGGACTGAGTGTATTAATACATAAACACACACACCTTCTTGTCCTCAGATCCCATCTGGTTCATAAGCATGGTAACGTTGTCCATGTTCCACACCCAGGAGTGACTCGTGAAGTACTCCAGCACCATCATGGCTTTGTGCAACCGAGTGATTGTCTTCATCATCCTGCGTCACCACGGAAACAATGCAGGGAGCGAGCGGGAGAAAAGGAGAGACGTGAGCATTAGCTTCAGATGAGCTTTGATGGGGACTGGAAGTTTTCCCTCTCATTTAATCCTCGAAAGGGCAAGCGGTTTAATAATAGCAGATGGTGACTGAGACTACGACAGAAACCACAGCTTGTAAATGACTTAAATTTTTTTGGTTAGCGATAGTAACAAACATTTAACTCAATGGTCTATTATATATAAAAAAAATTCTGGTTAATAGTGAAGCCCATTTCTGCCTCATAGTAAAAAAAATAGTTAGGTAAAGCTTAAAATATGAATTATTTACAATATTTGATATAAAGTATAAATTATCAGATATACATCTGTAATTGCAAGATATTAAGTCACTGTGAGAAATAAATTTGTAATTGTCTTTCTTTTTTTTTCTTTGAGGCAAAAAACTGGCTTTCACAGGTTAGTTTTCCCAAATAAAGCAAAATATTTTGGTTTAATTCAGTAAAATAAAATAAAACAATGAAATAAAAATAAAACAAATAAAATAAAAACAAAAATTAAGCAAATACAAATAAAAAAGTAAAATAAAACAAAAAGGAAAAAGAATAAAATTAAAAACAAACTAAATACAAACAAAAAAATAAAATAAAGATTAAACAAGTAAAATAAACAAAAAACAAAATAAAGATGAAGCAAATAGAATCAAATTAAACTAAACAAAAAAATAAAGATTAAACAAGTAAAACAAAAAACAAAATAAAAATGAAATAAGTTAAAGTAGAAACAAAAAACACCAAACAAATACTCCTCAGATAGTGAAAAATAATAATTGCAGAATGTCTCCAACCCTTTCATCCCATAGAGTATTTGATTCAGGTTAGATCCCATTGCAGCACTTCTGAACCACAAACCTTTGGCAAACACAACTGTGGATTCCCATCATTTGGTTGCAGGATCTTGTAAGGCACCTGGGCGCATTTGTGTACTTGAGGTTTTTTCTGTGTGATGCTTTGTGTACCTCTATAAACTATACCAGATGTACAAGTATGCCAAATTTCAGGCTTTATCTGACAAAGCATTGTTGAAGTTGAATGCAAATGTCCAGAAACACCCAGTTTCCAAACAAGATCTTTTATTGGTTGGATAGGGGATGACTACATGCATTGTATTAACTCGTTTTAAAAAATCTAATTCAGAACATTCTCATGGTGTTAAAACCCCTCAAAACCTCAATTATATAAACACTTGCACCTTAAACCAGACGCATGTCAGCAATACACACCAAATTTGTTGAATCTGCATGAGCAGAAAGCCACACTGAACTGAAACACATCAGATTTAGGGTGCATAACCAGTCATTTCATCTCTAGGTACCAAACATGCCTACTCCCTGCAAATAAAAGCATTTTTGCATGAATTGATGATTGTCAAATATGCAACCAACATTTCCCTTTTCCCCAATGTTTTTTGTTTAAAATTAGAAGGATTGTAACCTTGTAATTTCTATATTGGTTGATTAAACCAGAGGCTTTCAAACCTTTTAACGCCAAGGACCCCCAAATGTGAATCCTTTTTGAAGGACCACCTTTTTTAGAGATACAGACTGCTGTATAATTATGAGCAAAGAAGCATTTACATTGCGTGAGAAAAATATCAATGCAAACAATAAGATGTATTGTAAATTAATAATTAAATCATATGTTTTTTATATTGTCACTGTAAATAAAATACAAATGATTAAAATATTCTTAGGAAAATTTGTATTTTGTAGTATTATGTGTACAGCATATCTTTTTTCAACCTACTATTAGAGAAAGGTTAAATAAAGAGACAAATACATTAAAGATAAAAAAAAAGAATAAAAATAAAAATCTTAGGATTTCTGAGTCAAAAATATATGGCATAAAATATTTTAATAAATAAATCCCTAGTCTCCTCTTGCAGGCTTCTGGGAGTCCTGGATGCCAGTTTGAAAACAACTGAGTTAAACCAATTCTCAGAGCAGAGTTTGGTACCTGGCCCTATTATTTATGAGTGCTGTTCTATGATCTTTTTTCATGGAAAATGTTAGTGCAAACAGTCTGTATCTGATCCCAACTTCCACTGTTTTTATGTGCTACAAGAGCAGATCAAACAACTTCTCTTGAAGACTTAATGGCATGGCTCAGAGGAAAAAAAACGTAAGATAAAGATGGATTTATGGGATGCATCCATCTCCTTTTCAACAAAAAGCATGCAGGACTCCATGCACTTAATGGCAGCCCGGTAGCAGCATTTGTCCGATGCCATGAAGTCAAGAAGATGGCCAGGCTAAGCGGTTCCTTCCCAGCCGGCCTGCCGGCCATGCCACACCCAACACCCAGTGCTGGAGGTGAGGGAACGGAGGAGGGAGGACAAAAGGGTGGAGAAGCGGGTACTGAAGACCTTACCGGGGCTTCTGACAGGTCAACATGAGAAACCCGTCATACAGCAGGGCAGGAAGAGTGTGACTCACTGTGGTCCAGTACTGATTGGTAAAAGGGTTGGATCACAGGTTAACATTGGGGCGTGTGAAAGCCTGTTCTAAGGGATTGGTCTTGAACGTCATGTTTATGCAGTACTCTGCAGAAGGGAATACAGGCATACAACATACAGGAGCATTTTAAACACAGAGCTACACAACACGTACACACACATGGACAAGCACACACACACACACACACACACACACACACACACGTGGATGGGAAGCTTGCAGAACCCAGTCTCCGAGTGGGTTATGCATTCTTGCCCAAGACACAGGGAACGACACGTGATGGCTAGACCGAGCATTGAGGAGGAAGCGGGGCAGGAGAAAAATGGGCGAAGTGGTCAGATTTACCTGGGCTCTCTTCCTGACATCCTGAGGAAGAGATCATATAGGAATGCTGGTGCCTTGTGGCTTACAGCAATCCAGTACTGATTGATAAGGTGATTGGTTGTGAGATTTACATTTGGCCTCCTGAAGGCCTGCTCGAGGGGGTTCCTCTTGAAAGTGGATATAACATGGTACTCTAAGAGAAAAAAAGGGGTTCAACAGTAAACAGCACAGCTGTGCATGACGTTCAGGGTTAAAAAGCAACATTTTGATGGTTTCTTGCATTCATAAGCATTGGGGTCACTTAATTGGCATAATCCGAGTATTAAGATCATTTTCAAAGCATCATGCCAATCACTTTCTAAAATTCATATATAATAAAATATACTAAATATATACACTAAATATATAACACAATAAATATTACACTACTATATTAAAAAATATTTAAGTATTATATAAATTATTTAATTAAAAAATATAATTTTGTAAATATATTTCTTAATTTACGAAATAAGCACAAACACTTTTGTCTGATACATTAAAAATAACAGCTTTCTGTGGCTTGGGCAGGGAAAATATGGGAGGGGCATCTACAAATCTGAACTACTAGTCTGATTGGGCCAGCAGAAAAAAATCCTTATTGTGGAGTCATGTTAGTGATAAAAGGATGACTCCAACTGCAACACAATGCTGATTATAACCAAATATTGTTTGTATTTTAACTAATTAACTATGGGTCAAATGGTTCCAGTAGAAAGGGAGATGCGTCACAACCTAAACAGGGTAAACAAATCAAAGACACTGAGGATTTCTCACTAAAACGTTTTGAATATATATCTCAATTTTGAGACATAATTAGTGTGTGCAATGCAAAATGTTAAACATAAGGCACATTTTGCTGCAATATACAGCTAAATGTTTCCGTGGAAAAAGGTATTTTTAGAAATTAAAATCAGATCAGATCAGAAAGCAGTTAAAATAACATGTAACTGTATCAAATGATGACGCATCAAGTATTTACAAGACTGTTGCACCCCATAATGAAGTCATTACTATAGATTAAATTTAAAGTAAGATATTAGTAACATAAGAAATAAACACAACATTACTGACCTAATTATGTTGTAAATCCATAAAATAATCTACTTCTGTCTGCTACATAAAAAATAAAAACCTTTTTTTAACAATGAAAATGTATAATTTACAGATTAATTAGATTAAATTAAGTGTTTAGTATTACAATATAATATAATATAATAAATATTACATATTATAATTTAATATCAAGGACACGAAAGTGTTCACTTCAGTGTAAACCAGACAGCTATGAAGAGAAGTCTCAGAAATTTAAGTCTGAACAATCAAATCAAAGTTAAATCCATTCCCAAATAAGAAAGAGCAAAAGAAAGAACTACAACCATACGCTGTTCAAACATGTCACTGTTCTCACACTCTTTCATTTAACGTGATATGTTCTTCAATTTGCAGTCGATACGGAAAATGGAATGGGGATAATGAAGCACTGAAGGCCACTGTGGACATTTGAGTAATGCAGCGTTTTGTTTGAAAAAGTGATCCATACCGACTTCACCCCAGTGAAAGGGATTGATCCCGCCTGTCGTGCAGTTATACACCAACATACTTCTCGGCCTGCGATGGAGAGAAACGTCACATTTATTCCATGACTTTATTTTCCAGTGATCATTGTGAGGGATTAATGGTGCCTGTTGGTGTTCGTGTGGATGTCTGACCTGGCATGTCTCTGGGAACCGGAATACCAGGCAGCGGCCAAAGTGGTGTTTATGACCACATCGACTGGCACGAGGTCAGCGACAGCGTTATTTGAAGCCCTCATTGTTCGTAGAATCCCCTTTCCTGCCTGCACAACCAAAAAAGGCTTTTAACATAAAGTACCAATAAACAATCATACAAACTGAAATGCCACTGCATTTAAGTCTACTCTAAAAAAATCAAAGTGGCCACTCACAGCGATGAATATCCCGCTTGGCCCATTGAAATTATCAATCCAGCCCTTTAACAGAGTGGAAAAGAAAGAGTGGTGTTCAAAATCCAGGCAGTATTTTTTTAATTAGGCGGGAGGATGGAAATGAGCATGCTTACAGGGAACGGCTCCTTCCAGCTAGCTCCTACGATAGAGGGCCTGATGATGGCGATGTTGAGGTTTCCACGCTCCTGCTGGATGAGGTGTTCTGCCAAGGCTTTAGTGTAAGTGTATGTGTTAGGCCGCTCACCTAACAGCTTTGGTGTCATTAAAGAGACGAGCTTGTCGTCCATCCACCTGTCAGCATCGTACAAATCCAGGAGGTTAAGGGAGAGCCAAAAAATAAAAAATTAGAGGGTCTCATCTAGTTAATCCTGCTTGAAATAGCTTCAATATTCATTGTGTTATCTTCTTATTTCTGAGCTGTTTTGTAGTTAGTTACGTTTTTATGTTTGTATGTTTATTTGCATGTATGTATGTGTATATGTTTAGTATGTTTTAACATGTTTTATGTTTGTTTTGTTTTTTTACATAAAAACCATTTCAAAAGATTATATTTTTTAAAGATTATATATAAAATTACATATAATTTTTTTTTGGAAAATATACTATGTAAAAATTACAAATATTAAAATATAAACATACATAATACACACATATATGTATGCATGTGTGTGTATATATTAAATATATATATACACACACACACACACTTATTTTACTTTACTTTTTAAGCAATTAATTAAATGGGTTAAACGAAAATTTGAAATGTTGCAACTAACTGAACTAAGTTAAAACTGACGTGCTAAAATTAATACAACTAATATAAAGTATTTATTTAGTATAAGTTTATATATAAATATATACACATAAATATACACACACACACACACACACACACACACACACACACATATATAATTATGCTAAATATATACTATATTATATACTAAATACTAAGAATATACTATACTATATCCAAAATACTAACTTAATTCAGCACATAAAATGACTAAAACTTAATCATAATTAACTGAAAATATAAAAATAAAAGCTAATTAAAAAAAATATAATTATAAAATATAAATAACACTTAAATAACAGTGTGTGGAAAATGGTCATGAAAAACAAACTAATGACATTACAAAGTAAACCTCAGAAAAAAAAAAAAAAAAAAAAATAATAATAATAATAATATAAATAATCAAATAATTACCAGACTAATTTGCAAGCATTCTGACAATGGGTTTATGCATGATCTCTAACTGGGAAAGGACTGTTTAAATTTTTGGCTTTATGTGTGAAGCCACTATGTATATGTCCCTGAAATATAGTATGATGAGGAAGGTGCTTGCAAGATCAAAGACAAGAAGAATGTTTTGGAGAGCCAAGACTTACTCAAGTGTGTCTATGAGCTTCCTGTAATCGACAGGAAGTGGATAGACCACCTCTTCAATAAGCTCTCGGTCACAGGGCGTAGGCTGTGGACACGTGGATAAACACCTCAAATGCTTCATTCTGTGAGCCAAGTTAAGCATCTTCTGCGTGGCCAGTACATTCAACTGCATGGCATCTCTGCAGCAGAGGGACAGAAAAAAAAACTGAACTGCAGTGACTCTGAGCAGATCTGATTAACTTGAAGATAGACCTGCTGTGATTTGTACAAAATCACCTAACCAAAAAAATTTGATCCAATCACGGTAACTTGCAGTTAGTAAGCCATCTGAATAAGAGACATTTAAGGAAATATATAATAAGTATAATATATATATATATATATATATGTGCGATCTGATAAAACGCAGCATTGACTCAAGAATTAGAGCAGAAATATATTATTAATGCAACATATTTGAATAATATATTATAAATTACAGTATTATTATATTGTCACTTCTACTATTATTAAAAATAAGAATTTTATAAATAATGCTACTCTTATTAATAATAAGATCATAAATACAAATAATATTTTAATGATACGATAAATGTATTAGCATTAATAATAATAATATATTGATAATAACATAATATTTAAAAATAAAATAATAACGACAGTACTTTAATTGCAATTACTAATGCTACTATGAATAAAATGATACTTTTATTGTACATTAATAATATAATTATTAAAATTGTTGTTGTTGTTGTTAATGCAAATAGTAACAATTAGTTAGTACTATTAGCCTTAACAAAATTATTATAATAGCAATAAAAACAATAATAAAGTAGTGAAGACAAATACAGTGACAAGTATTTTAATATTACTTTACATTTTATTAGTATTAAAAAAATAATTGTATTATTATTATTAATAATAATGATGATAATAATAATAGTAATAATTGTATTATTAGCATTACCAATAATAGTATTATTAAAAACAATAGCAGTAGCAAAACAATGTCAATATTATTAAAACTATTAGTACCTCTAGAACTATTAATAATCATAATAATAACACAATGATTTGTGTATTTGTGAATATGACTTGTATTAGTGGAAAAAAAATGTGAGTAAAAAATAATGGATTATTAGCAGCATTTGAATTATTCATTATAATTGTATCATTAATAAAATGATTATTATTTTTGTTAAGGCTAATAAACACATTCAATGGAATCATGCATTTTATTGTGTGATTCCAGGTTTAATGTGAATACATGATTTAAAGCTACATGACACTGTAAATGACAAACAAAACTAAATCGCTAATTGGAATTATCCGTTAATCATCAGACAATATGTCTTATCTCAACAGCCCCAATGCAATGGACTACATAATAGTATGAAATGAAGAGATGACTCAAGCGACGTGTTAAAAAAAACTTTCCTGTGATATAAACACCTAAACCATCTAAACTCGTAGCTGTGGATGATGCTTTGTGCCGTCCTGTGGGTTTGAGATTATGGCTTACTTCAGAGGCTCATTGAAGCGGATAGTGGCAGCGCAGTGAAACACTATGTTAATGCAACCAATGAGGGTCTCCTGGTCTTCTATGCTAAGGTCCAGATCTGGCTGCGTCAGGTCGCTCTTGACCGCAATGATCTTCTCTGTGAAATCGGGTTGCTCCTCTCGCAGTCTGTCAAAAAGCTGAAACATTCAAAGGCTCAAGATCACTTTCATCATAATCAAGTATCACAGTCCGGCCAAGAACTACAGTAAACGCACAGCCTATGACACAATGCTGTCAATATAACCTAGAAAGGGCCAGAAATGTGTGTATAACAGAATTGTGTAAAGAGCAAATACAGAGAGAGATAAGATTTGTCAGCACAATCTAGAAAATAATCAAAGCAGCCTGAAAGTCACTGCAAATATAACATGTGATCTGAATAGTGCATCTGTGGCTTAGTCATATATCCCATAAGACATTTTAAATAGTAAGAGATCAAAGACATATGCTTTAGTTTAGGCATTGGCAAGCATTTAACATTTTAAGCATGCGTTGAAAGATTGTTCACTTGATTGGGAAAAAAAGGCTGAAAAATGTGCAGTGCTTATTTTTTTGTATAGCCTAGCCTTACCCTTAATTTATGCCATCAAGTATATAACTCAATTGAGAACTGAGAGACCAAACCATGATTTTCTCCAGCAGTCCTGCACTTACCTTGCAGTTGATCATGTCAGCAATACGTGCATTTGGCCCCTGTCCTGCTTTGGGGCGGACAAGCACATAGGCAGCTTTGACACCAGGACAAGAGCGTAGCAGCTTCTCCAGAAGTACTTTCCCCATAAAGCCTGTGGCTCCTGTGATGAGAACATTTTTTCCCTCGTAGTACTCTGGAATGGTAACCATCCTGAGTGCACCTTCCCTCCTCTGTTACACCCCTGAAAAACACCAACAGAAACATTGTCACACAGTATCAGACTGCAAATACGCACACATTTCACAACGGTTCTCACTCAAATAGAGAACTTCATAAATTGTGCTGTTTCATCAGTCTGCGGTAAATTTCATGCAGGTCACTTCCTTCCTTTCCTGTTAAGATCTCAGTCCACAATTACTGCATGAAACAAGTCTTAACTTTTGTAAAAATGTGTAATGGCTACTTAAGAAGTGGTGTTGTATTACTATCCTGGACCGCAGCTGGATTCTGACTTGCTGGGGTCAATAAAAGTGCTGCTAAACAGCATTAAGGTGCATCGACCGCAAAAAGCTTTACATATCTGTTATTTGATTGGACAAATTAAATGGCATAATAAAATCACAACAAAATACACAGGTTTATTATTCTTATCTCTTGTCCACTGATAACAAGTCAATACAGCTCATCCACAGCAGATACTGGGTTAATATGTAATAAAATAAGAGATAAAGATTTTTTCTACTTTAGACTTCTACTTGCCCTGCCATTTTTTTTTCCACATACACTACCAATCAGAAGTCTGGGGTCAGTAAGAATTTGTAATTTTTTTTTTTTTTAAGAAATTACTTTATACTTTGATTCAGCATGATGCATTAAATCAACCAAAAAAAAAATTAAAAAAAAAATTAAAACTAAAAAATAAAAATTCATATAAATGCTGTTCCTTTGAACTTTCTACTGAAGAATCTTAAAAAAAATGGAACAAAAATATTTAGAAGCAAATCTGTTTTTATCAGTAATAATAAGATCAGCATATTAAAATGATTTCCTGAAGAGCATGACACAGAAGACACTGCTGAAATTTCAGTTTTGCCATTACAGGAATAATTACATTTTAATATATCCAAATAGAAAATAAAATATTTTAAAATGTAATAATACTTCACAATATTACTGTTTTATTTTATTTTGATTAAATAAATGCAGCCTTGGAAAACTTGGAAAAAAAGAGTCATCTTTCTAAAACACTGAAAAAAAAATTATAATCGAAATTTTTAAAATCTTAGTTTAAAAATAAAATTACAACAAATTTTGAATCTAAATTTACATTTATTAATTTGGCAGACACTTTTATCCAAAGCAAATCTATAATTGTATTTTGAATTTATTATTGTATATACATAATTTTAAAATTCAAAGATTTACATTTATTAGTTAACATTCACAGATTCAGATTCAAATTCAGATTTAAATATAGATTTATATTTAAAGAAAATGACTATCTGACATTGAAAGTTTACAGGCATTATAATTACACACACAAAACTCATAGACAACCTTAAATTCACACTCGAACAAACACAGGAAAATGATGACAGATTATTAGATTGTACTGCATTCTTGCAATTTTGACAAAATCTCATATATAATTTCACCTAGCTGACAAATTTAAAATGTAGAACTGACAACTAAATGTTTTCATTTGCAAGGTCTAAAAATGCATGTACTGTAAATGAACAAAAAGATATAGGATGTAATCTGATCTATTCTGCATTTGACAATTTTAAGGCTCACTTTCACATATCTTACACACATTCAACGCAATACACGATGTTTCAATCTCAGCCTGCCACTTTCTTCTTTATGCATCCAGCCGCATCATACGATCCTTTCCATAAACTTATCAGGCCACTCAGTAGCGGGAACGCCAATGATGACCTCTTTTTACAGCCTCTTTCTGTTCGGTGCTGCAGCCTCGCATTGTTTGCTGCATAACACCGGTGCCAAGCTCCACAGCTGCATGCACCCCAAACAGTGGCAGAGTTTGCACACACACAAAAACACACACTGCATGGCGGCAAATCCTTGTCCCACCCTCCCACCCCAATCAGCATCAAAAAGTCTCTTCAAAACATTTAGTGAAGTGCATGGGTTATTTTGACACACTTAGAGTACCTTAAGGGCAAGCAGCCAATCTAGAGCAAATGAATGCCGGTTTAATTGTAGGGGTCAGGTGGATTATTTCAGAAGGTGAGACAAGACGTTGTGCAGTGCGATTTATTTTCAAGAGAAACTCAGCACTTCTGTGACTAAGGACCCAGAGCTGCTTCTGCAGTGACAATGGCATTAAACAGCATCCAACTACAGGGAGCAAAGCTAAAAAAGGAGTTCTGGGACTGTGGGCAAAATAAATCAGTCCCTATAGAGAAGCTGGCCTTTTCTAACACTTGAAAGCTGATCACTCATCCAAGAAAGAACCGACTGGAGATATAACCATCCTATATGGGGCCATCAAGTCCCTTTCATGTACACCAGATGCAAATTGACCCTACATCCCACATCCTCAGTATGAATAAGTCATGTGTCACATGGGGCACCTGAGGAATTGTACTACTGTAACAAATAAGATGTCAACAAATACCAATGTAATAACAGCAGAATGACCATAGTCAGTCAGGAGCGCTGACTGACATTCAGCATAAAGGCTTTACATTAAGAACCGAAATAAAAGTACTCAAGGCTAATGGGTTCGAATATTCTGTGTGTGTACAGTAAAAAAATGACAACGACAAACCAATGAAATCCAGAATCAAAGATACAGTGACAGGAAATAAAATGGTGCTGTCACCAGACTGCACTGCCTTTGCGTCTTGTGACCCTCATTAAAATGACAACCTTGGAAATGAAATGGCAGAAATACGCAATTAGCTGTTTAGAAGTAGAAAAACCAGGGATATAGACAAAAAATGTTCAAAATCAAATAAGCCCTGTCAGATTGGTTCCCGACTGTGAATATACTCGAAAATTAGATAATAAACACTACTATAACCAAATTATTATAACAAAATGGCCATTATATTTTCATTTATTAAAGAGAACATGTGTGAGTGTCATTTTTTTGTATGGAGTTTGAATCAGAATGAATCAAGTACTTTAGGCCTATATGGAGAAAGTGAAAGTGACGTTACATACAGCCAAGTATGGTGACCCATACTCAGAATTCGTGCTCTGCGTTTAACCCATCCAAAGTGCACACACACAGCAGTGAACACACACACACACCGTGAACACACACACCCGGAGCAGTGGGCAGCCATTTATGCTGCGGCCCCCGGGGAGCAGTTAGGGGTTCAGTGCCTTGCTCAAGGGCACCTCAGTCGTGGTATTGCCGGCCTGAGACTCGAACCCACAACCTTAGGGTTAGTAGTCAAACTCTCTAACCACTAGACATGGGGGTGAGTAAATTATCAGGAAACTTAGCCTGTAAAACAGATAAAAATAAACACACTTGTCGCCACATACAGTCATAACGCCGTGACATGCAGAAAAAGAATGAATGAACGAATCAGCCGAACAAGTATCAGTCACCGGGATTAATCATAATCGTTGAGCGCGAGCCAAAATGACATATGCTTCACATTTCATAACAAGGTCACTCGCCCTGTTCTCTTAACTAAAATGTAATATTTGGACCTCACAGGTCGCACAAATAGTAAGATTTGTTGCTGTTCTTATAAGAGTTTATGGGGAAAATATTAATTAATATTACATAAATGCACACAATAGAGAAATAAAATGTAATAAATACATGTTTATGTTAAATAACTGCATATTATTAATAAAGCATACAGACTGCAATAAAATTAAAATAAGTTTCAACAAACGTCCACGTTTTTTTAATATCCACTGGTTATTTAATCGAAAGAATGGTCACCAGTTGGACAAGGGAACTAAAATAATTTTCTCGATAACCCTGTGCATTAAATTGTTGTAAACACTCGGAAAAGCATCTTAAACTTAACTTTTCAGCGGGGAGTCTTTCAGGGAGGATTTCCTACACACCGGCGCCGAAAACCCAGCATGCGAAAGTGTGCTAACAGCTAGCATTCACTCTCTAAAAATGTGCAAACTCAATTCAGAGCTCAGGAAAAAACGAGGCAACACAGAATATAGCTAAAGCACTCGAACGCTTACCTGAGATGTTTAATATATTTCCCGCGCTATTTTTTTGCCTGACGATCCTAGGGCTGTGGTGCTCTATCCAGCAGTGATGGGAAACGCAGCAGGGTTGTAGCTTAGCTTCGCTGGAGAGGAACTGTGATGGGTTGCCAAATGATGCTTCTCAGAACAGGACCGACGTCACAACCCACCACGCGCGAGGAATAACGTCACTTCTTGATCCTATGTGTAAAATGAATTGGTGAAATAACATGATAAATATTCAGTGTATATTCGCTTGTGAGAGTTTAACAGATTATGGGAAGAGATCACAGATTCTTCTTCAGAGTAGGATTTTAGGTTTTTTTCCATAATCCCTCAAGGGACCATAGTGCCTCTCAAATGTTACTGTAAAACCCAATAGCATGAAGCACCAGTGTGGTAGTAGCCAATAGGTCAGTCCTTAAAAATGTGTTGCAAGAAGGAATAGAGTAAAAGAATGGCTAAAAATGTGTGACCTATGCTGGACAAACTGAATGAAAAATGATTTAAAGTGAATGAATGAAAGTATGGTCATTTGCTAACAAAGCAGTATGGCACTTCTCTAAATGTGAGCAAAATAATTCTGAATGTATCCATTACATTGCCTCTAAATTTCTTGTCTGTCTGAACCATTTTCAAGTCACTTAACATAACATGAATCAGCTTCCAGTGTAACTCTATTACACTGGCTTTCACTGAAATGTATCTTATTAGCCTATATTTCTTTCTTTCTTTTAAAACCATAGTGAGCAAATCATGTTACTGGCAAATACTGGTGCAGAGGTTGTTAACAGCAAATCTATTCTGGGAATCTGCATAAAAAAAAAAAAGAATTTCAGGTTTTCCTGGCTTCTCTCAACTGCATATTGTGGTTTACTGTGGTTGCCAGGCAGCATGGCTCCAGGG
This sequence comes from Cyprinus carpio, assembly GCF_018340385.1. Lineage (NCBI taxonomy): Eukaryota > Metazoa > Chordata > Actinopteri > Cypriniformes > Cyprinidae > Cyprinus > Cyprinus carpio. Next base: position 8,462,304 of record NC_056596.1, on the reverse strand, counting down.
ACTCCTGTTGGATATCACAAAACAAAAGAGCATTATATTTCACTTTCAGAACTGTTGTGCTGGACTAAATTAGCATGGAACAATTGACAATTGGGATCAAACAGCATATGAATGTATATCTTTCTCTCTCCCTAAGGTTATGTTTGTGGTAATTTGTGGCCTTGGTTGTCTAAAATTCTTTTTGCATAAATTACTTCAGCCTTCAGCTTTTTTTCTTTGCAGACAAAAGCACAAATGTGTTGACAGTTTTATGACAGGACCCCATACTTGTTTGGTTTGGTGTAGCCAGTGGTGAGCTTCATACCATCATCTATCTACAACTATCTTTTGATTCAAGAAGAGCTTCCCTACTGTTTACTAGACCTTACTAATTCTTGAACTGGCATTGTTGTTTTTTCAAATGTACATATCTAGTTCATGAATTCACAAATCTTTTATTTGAATGTCTAAAATGTGTGAAATCAGACTAGATGATAGAGTTTCTGTAGTTCAACTGGTAGAGCATGGCAAGCTCAATAAGAAATCTGCAAAATACACACATTAAACTTATAGATAAAACAGGATGCAACAAATAATGTTCATTTCCCTTCAGAAATGTTTGTAATTGGTGAGTATATTTTCTTCATTAAATTCTTCAAAGATTTGAATTATGAGAGAAAGAATCTACTTGAACTCCTAGTTATATAAATTCATAGGTTGCCTATAATATCTTCATTCTGTTTAATTATTAATTGTATATTTGTTACATACTGTGTGTTAGTGCACAATTTTCAGCAAACTCTGAGAGTGTCAGAATCCAACAACTTCCAATAAACGTTTAGATTAAAAGGTCATTCTGGTCCTTGAGGGAAACATCTTTGTCAATGGAGGAGCTTTTCTCCTTCAGCTGAATCACAAGTGGCTGTAAAATCTTTTTCTGCTGATGCTCCTTGTAACCTACAGGAAAATGAGACAAACACATGCACAAAATATTTAAGTATTCTATGGTAAAATTAGATCCTTAATGTCAGTAGACTGATAAACTATCAGGTATAAAATACAAAATATAAAGATAATTTGGGTAACATGCTAGATACCCACCATGCAATCTTCTATTCAACATGCTCATTTCCTGTGTGAATTTAATGAATAACCAGTACCCCATTTGTCAAAAAGACCACCCCTTCATCCCTTCTATAAATATGCCAATCTTATTGTTTAACAGCAGAGGACACAGAATGCCTGAATTATTCTACAGGACCTTTGTCTGTTTTCTCAGCTTGTTGGGCTGTCTCGGAATGACCTTTGCTGTTCGTCCCAGTGGTAAGAAAATGTTTAATTTAATCAAATGGGAACAAGTCACAAATTAATTACAAAACTTTGACCTGCCATTTGATGCCCAGATGTAAAGTGTGGATCTACAAAGGCAAGAGGCATCCTTGACCGTTCCTTGAGGGTAATCGGGGGATCAGAGGCCAGACAAGGTTCCCATCTGTGGTTGGCATGTAACTGTTTAACTTTACAAATTACATTATAAATTAATGCAATTTTATATTCCAAAAGGCACTGAAGTGTTGGATATATCAGTGTGCAAAAATTAATTCTTCTGTTATCTACAGGTGTCTCTTAGGATCAGAAGATCACATTTCTGTGCTGCAGCGATCTTAAAGGGTTACTCCATCCCAAAATGAAAATTTTTCATTAATCACTTAAATGCATGTTTTCTAGGTGATTTTATTAAGCCTTTTTCCCTGCCATACCCTGGTGAGGGGATTCCATTCGAGACCATGTGTGTTGTAAAAAAACCATAAATGCTTGAAAAAACAATCTCAAATATCTTAAACCATTACTAGGATAAAGGTGAAGAGGTCTGTCCTTTCTTTAGAAGGGCCACTTCCTTCGGTTCTTCAAGAGGTGCAGCAGGACCTGTTAGAGCAAAGCAAGCGCAAACATGTCCTACAAACACTTAGACCTGGGCAGAAGTCCTTCACAGTCCTATGTGCTGGCCCAGAGAGAGGAGGGAGAGATGCCTGCCAAGTAAGTTGACACTAAAGATGTTCTCCCAACATTAACATTGAATTACAGAATTAACATCCCAAATATTACTATATTAACACCTATGAGACTCAAGTTCAGGTTGGAAAAAGATGGTTCAAACACTTGAAACTGTCTGTTTTGAGTTCCTATCTGTTCTCCTGCGCTCCAGGGATATTCTGGGGGTCCCCTCCTCTGCCCCAGAGCAGATGGACGCTGGGTGGCTGTGGGAGCCATATCATGGGGTAAGGGTAACAAGAAGATCAAACCTTTGTCCAGAAAAGGCTCACCTGGAGTATTTACTGATGTCTTAATGTTCCTGTCATGGATCAAGTCTAATCTTAGGAAAGGTGGGTATTGTTGTCGAGTTAGAGCTACCGGCTTTTAAACTCCTAGAACTGGTAGTGGTTAATAATCGGGTTTAGTAACTGAAAGATTGGCTCTTCAGGAAGACACTTAACAGTACTCAACAGTAATGTCAAAAGTTAAAAACATGTTGCAGTCTATATATGTATTATTTTACGGTATAAAACTTAATAAAAAAAATAAATAAAAAATAAAGGCTAACTGATATTATGTTATGTATGATATTATACATTTTGTATATGTATAAAACGTATTAAACATAAAATTCAAGATTTTTTCCAAAAACTTCTTGAATTCATATAAATGTTTTAATTCAGCTTTTTCCCTTAATTGTTATATTAATAATATAATTTACAATTAAAATGTTTATATTAAATTATAAGAGAAGTCGTACCGGTTGGCCATCACAAAAATGCATTATTATAATTTTTAAAATATATTTTACATAAAATCCTATACTGCAACAAAGACACAATGAATACTGCTTATACAAAACCAACATACTAAGTATTTCTTTGAAAGCAATAAATTTGTAACCACAGATTTCCGATGAATGAAATGTTGACAAAAATGATTCTGATGGCACATTTCCTCACAGATTTCAGAGAAACAATGTATGACAATCAGGGAGAGGAAGTAGATGATGACAGCAGAGTCTCACCACATTTGCACACACACGCTTGCTTTTGTCCTTTCTGCTGTCCACCATCACATCGACTTTTTTGTTGAGCTCTAAAAGAGGCTCCTTGTCTCAGAGGGACTTTAGAATGCGTGGAATCCAGTTGGAGTCAAAAAACACACACATACTGAGTCACAATTGTGAATGCGTTTATCTCTGAACAGATTGTGAGGGTGTACCACAAATATTCTTGCAAATGTTCTACTGATTTCTCAGCTCTGTATGGAATGCCTGACATCTTTGCTGCCTCTGGGCTGGACACCCCAAATACAGCAGTGGATGATGGGAAACTGTTGTGCCAAGTAACCATTGGTCTGGGTGCTGGGTATGACTGCAATGGGGTGATCATCCAGTCACAATGGATCCTTTCTGATGCATGCTGTGTCTATAACTTGTGAGCAACCAACATACCAAAAATGTTTTTAAAAGTTTTCTAGAGCCGTGCACATATTATCTTTGGAAAAATTACATTTAAACTTATGCATAAACAGTATATTAACTTTTTATGATGATTGAACATTTCTTTGTAGGGAAGAAAGACATTTGAGACTTTTATCAGTGACAACAAGAGGCTCAAAGAAACAGGTGAGAAGGACATTCACAGGAAATTGGTTGGAATGTTGTTCAAGGAACTAAGGATTTTGATCAAATTTGGGATTCATTCATATTGTGTCTTAAAGGGATAGTTCACCCCAAAATTAGTAGAATTTTCATTTTTGGGTGAACTATCCCTTTAACACAAATATCTCTTTCTCAGATCCGTGATGTGATTGGAGTACTGGTGCACCCTCATTACAACCCATGCTCTATCGACTACAATGTGGCTTTGCTTAAGCTGAGCTCTTCGTTAAACCTCAGTGAAAGTACACAGCCTGTCTGTCTACCCTCTGCTGGACAGGAAATCCCACCCTCCCTCCATTGCCAAATGTGTACGTCACCCGTCTGCCTTCACAATTTGAAGGCAGACAAGTTGTGATGGTTACACAAAAGTCTGGCTGGGAGGATTTTGATATCTGTGTGTGTGCACAAACATAACATTTCATGACTACATGTTGAATAAATTGAAAGCTAACCTAATGTTGAACTTTCAGAACTTGAATGTCACCTGAAAAACTTCTTTCCTTAAGCATAATTTTAATTTCTCTTTTGCACATTTTGGTTTCTGTGGAGCTTTAGGCTATACGCCCTTGTGTTATACACCCTTTTTAGCAAGACATGGGCAGAGCAGAATGGCTAAAAATATATGTGCTGGAATGAGTGGTGTGTGAACAATGGCACAAAACTACATTGACACTGACTATGCTCTGTGCTGGACTGAGCAGTGGAGTAGTAACCTACTGTACAGTTAATACACGCTAGAAGGGAATGTACTTGCAGAAATGCTGACCTCTAGTGGATAGGTTCGGTAATGATTCTTAAATTGCTTCCTCAGTTACTTTGACAGGCTCTGTACCAAATGACAGGCTTCATGTACACTTGCTGATTTGAAATTACTGTCAAACGTGGAAGTGATCCATGAAGGTGTTATGCGAAAATGCACACTTCACTACATATATAGTAGGCAAAAAAAATTAAAAATGTACCTGAAAAGAATAGAATGACCATGTTCAAGGTATTCATAAAACAGTAGGTGAAAAGTACAAAGATACTTACAGTGAGAATCTGAAGTGTGCATCCAACTGACTAGCGACGGGAGAGTTTTTGTGAATGGCAGTTGTTACATGCATCTGATGCCATATGGAAATTATTATTTTATTTTTATTGTATTTGTTATTTTTCTATTTTTTTTTCTGTTCTCATGTCAGATGTGTATGTATGTTTGTACCAGGAGCACCTTAAAAAAAAAAAAAAAAAAAACGCAACAAATTCCTCGTCTGTTTGCGCACACCTGGCGAATAAAGCTAATTCTGATACTGATTAACTATCACAAAGTAATTGTTCAAAAGAAGTGCTCTGAGAGTATGTGATTTCTGATACAGCTTATGACTTTCTTTGATGTAACAACAAAACCCATACCCAACCCATACGACTCAATATGAGAAACAGACCAAATTTTACGTCATTAATTGCCAATTTGCTTATGAGCATGTTACTATGCCACGTCCAAAAATAAAGAGGATATTTTGAAGAATGTTGGTAGCCAAACAGCTGTTAAACCACTGTATGGATAAACAAACCCTCAAAAACATTTCTCAAAATAACTTTTCTTGTTCCACAAAGAAATTTTAGAATGACATGAGGGCATTAAATAACATTAAATATAAAATTTCTGTAATATTTATAACCTACCAGTCAAAACAATAAGATTTTTGATCATCTGTTCACCAAGCCTGCATTTATTTGATCCAAAGTACAGCAAAAGCAGTCATGTTTTACTTACTTTCTCTATCTCTGTTTTATCATGTGATAGAAAGTCTAAGGCCTTCTCAAGCCATACGGCTAACCCGTCTAATCTGTGACCTATTATGCATTAAACTAATATTGCTGAGACACAAAGTAATGCCATCAAGTTAGCATTTTTAAACATTCGCTCACTAAAAAAATAAATAATTTCTGATCAATGACTTAATAACCACAAACAACCTGGATTTTATGTTTCTAAACGAAACATGGCTAGAAGACAGTGGAGGTGTAGCTGCTCTCTTAAAAGATGTCTATCAATGCAAGCGTCATTTGGTCAGAACTTGTCCTTTGAATATCTAGGTATTGTGCTGAAAGATGCTCCACGCATTCTGTTTATTACTCTCCAGCCTTTGTTGAAGAGTTCACAGAACTGTTATCAATGATTTTCTCAGAGTTTGACTGTTTTGCTATTGCAAGGGATTTTAATATCCACATAGATAATGCAAAAATCAAAACTACAAAAGAAATTATAACTATTTTAAACACTTTTGACCTGATTCAGCATGTGCATAGACCCACAAACAATCGTGGACATACTCTAGATTTACTTATCACTAAGGGTCTAAACATTTCATCCGTTATTAATAAGAATGTAGCACTATCTGATCACTTCTGTATTTTCTTTGATATATTTATCTCTGTTACCACTAAATCTAGATCAGAAAGAGATGCATTAATGAGAACACTAGTGTGCTATTTGTGGAGCCTATATCTTTAACACCAAGCATTTCTGCAGACTCTGTTGATCTTCTCGTTGATTACTTTAACTCAAAAGTTAAGAATATTATTGATGATATGGCTAATGTGAAAGTCAGCAAGAAGACTGGCAGACAAAAATCACCTTGGAGAAAATCAACAGCAGTTCAGAGTATGAAAAGACAATGCAGACAAGCTGAGTGGATGTGGCAGAAGACGAAACTTGAAATTCACTATAGCATCTATAAAGACAGCCTTCATGCTTTCAATATGGAACTAGCCACAGTTAGACCTTCTTCTCAAACCTTATAAACAGTAACTTACACAACACTCACACTCTTTTTGCTATATTTGAGAGAATGACAAACCCCCCCCAAGTCAGATTCCCAGTGAAATGCTCTCCGACAGCAAATGCAATGAGTTTGTTTCCTTCTTTTCTGAGAAGATCAATAATATCAGAAAGGCGATTAGCACATCCTCAAGTTATGCAGAGGTCAGATTTCAGAAGAAATAGTACAGCAACTTGATCAACCTGCTATCTTGACACACTTCACACATCTTTTTTCAAAAGGGTGCTTAACTGTTTAGAAGCAGATCTCTTAGAAGTGGTGAATGCCTCACTTCTATCTATGACGTTCCCAAAATGCCTGAAAACTGCAGTTGTTAAGCCCCTCCTGAAAAAGAGCAATCTTGATAGCATTATATTGAGCAACTATAGACCAATATCAAATCTTCCTTTTATAGGCAATATTATTGAAAATGTAGTTTTTAATCAGCTGAACAACTACTTAAACTCAAATGGATACCTGGACAATTTTCAATCTGGTTTCCGACCGCAACACAGGGGGGTTGGCTACCACCCTCTCTCCCGCATCTCTCGCGAAAGCCGCTTATGCCAGCTCAGCCAGGCTACTCGGGTTACGTATTCCCACTGGGTTCCTATACCGACGGGGAAGTGCACGGAGCAGGAGGTCCACCACCACTCTCTCTGTGACTTGGGCGGCCGAGGGTTCATCTACGAGCAGCAACAGATGCACAATGCGGGACTACCGGGTGGTTTGTATTCTCACTGTCATGTTTTCCTCATATGTCCAAGTTCAGAACTGTTGTGCGGCACAGATGGGGGACAGCCACACTCGGGCTAGGATTTCTCGCTTGACCGTGCCGTAGTCTTTGCTCTCAGGAGGAGTTAATGCAAAATAGGCTCGTTGCGCTTCCCCGGTCAGGAAGGGGGCTCGGAGATGGGCTCACTCTTGTTGATCCCATCTCAATTCAGAATGGATTTGCGCTGTGTAATGTCTTCACACACGGACAAGTGTGACATCATATACCTCTGTAAATAAATACAATTTAAATTCACGTCTCGCACACTTCAGTGCACTTTGAATGGAACGTATACATTCGCTTCGAACTGGAATCATGGCGGAATATCCAGTGATGTCCACTTTGCAGGGCAGTTATGTTTGAATAGAACAAACGTCTGAAGCATAAGAGAAACATACCCAATGTGCAGAGCAGGGGGCGCGAGGACTGGAATTGAGAACCACTTGAAAACCACTTGAAAACTTGAAATCGCATCATATGACCCCTTTAACATTTTAGGAGGAGTAAAATTTTCGTATGTGGTTTCAACAGCTAGATGTATTTACACTAGCTTGTCCAGTTTCATGTGGAATGCGGCCCAGACCACCTCCTGAAGTGGTTTGAGCAATCAGATTTAAATCTGTCTAGAAACTCTGAGAGACCGTAAGAAACTCTGACTTTACAAAGAAAACCTGTTCCTGACCAGGTTAGGGTTATAGAGTAAGTTACCATGGAAACTGACTCTGAGTATAAGTTACCTCTCTTTCTGAAACAGACTTGACTTACCCTGCTTTCTTGAGTTTGAAAAAACCTCCCATTCTGAAACGGAAAACCCAGAGTTTCCCTCAGTTTTCACTTAACCTCCTTTCTGAAAAGGGCCCCAGGACAAGCTTCAAAGAACCAAATAATCCAAGATCATGCCAAATCCTCAACAGTCAAATCCAGCTTACTGAGTTAGTGACGTACGAAGAACGGGCCCCAGTGCTGGGTTTTCCAAGAATCATCTCATTATAAAAAATTTTTCTGAGATCGTGATAAACTAAAACGAGGAACAGCTTATAGTTTAGTGATTATAAAGATAGTCCTCTTTATGTCCTTTCTAGGCTACATTGTCCATTTAGATTTGTATGTATTTTTTTTTTCGGCCACATACATGCTGCAAAGTTTTGGGAATAACGTCCACATATTCATGAGGAATTCACACTTGAAAGAGCAATAGACAAAAAAAGAAAAAAAATGGCAGTAGACTATATGCTTCAGAAACATAAATGAGTACCACAACATGATCGCTGTACCTGCTGACCACTGTATATTGATTTTGCAGTTGATTGAGTCGCCATAGAAACACACAATCCTCTCATAATTAGACTACCTTAATTATTATGACATGGCGTAAACGCACTGCAGCTTTCAGCTCGTCCAACCCCAATCAAACACACCTGAACAAGCTGATCAAGGTCTTCCAGATTACAGCTACAGGCAGGTGAGTTTGATCAGGGTTGGAGTTGACCTGATCTCCTTGGCTCTTTAAAACACCCATTTTACAGTGGTTTGTATTGCAACAACACTGTTATTTGTGTTAGTTTTGTGTGCATTGTTATCCACTCCCCTTGACGCACCAATTCAGTGCATTTTCCAGCAGGGATCATTGTGAGATTGCAGGTTGAGAGAATGACAGCTCGAGTGTACTGCTCGTTGATCGCCGTTTTGTGTGTTTCTGGATACTTGAGCATAACAGATGCTACTCAAGGACAAACTGCAGGTGAGAGGATCTGTTAACTTGTTAAAGAAATGCAGAAATAAGGTTTTTGAAAGTAACAGTTTAGGGATGAGTAGTAGGTTTTGAGGTTTTTTTTTTTTTTTGATTGGAAGCAGTTAAATTGTAAGTTTTGTATTAAGGTTTGAGACACATTGCATAACCCCTGATTTACAAACCGCACTCCTTGGCCTCCCCCAATGATCCTCTTGAATTCTCTAGTGGCTGGTTACTGTCAGCCAGAGTTGGGTATAGTGCGTTACTGTAACCTAATTACTTTTTCCTGGTAATGTTACACTTTAAATTTATGTAACTGATTAGTTGTCAATAAAATGGTTACTTGTTACAAATGCAGTGTTAAATTATGAACTAAAATCATGTTTTGCGGGTCAGATTAATAAATCACCGGACAATGTGAGCTGAAATGCAGATGAGTCCTATAACCCTTAGATGCAATGAAAGGTTGTATTTCAATTCATATGAATAACATTTCAATGTTGCACTTGACACTTTAGTCTGGCAGTATAGTTTGGGAAAAGTTTAACAAGTGAATGTGTACGAGTTTGTCACAGTAATGCCATCCGCTGCATTAAGCCATGTCAGCAGCACAGTTGCTTATTCCTTAAGAGGTGCGTCTTCCAAAAACGAAAAAAGTAGCCAAGATGAACTCGGCTCAAGCCTGGTTCCACGTGGATGATCTTATAGCGTGTGATATAGGTGAGCTCAGACAGGAGAGACTGTACCTTGCCTTCATTAAATCAGACACCTCAAACTTTCTTTAGCCTACTGTATTTCTCATGTCATTTGTTCATTTTAGTGACTGGTATCAGGAAGATGAATAACTTGAAGTAAACTTGAAAGTAATTACTAATGCAGTAACTTAAAGTTATACTTGGGCTTGTGTGCATGCTGCCTGTTTCCAGTGAGTTTCAGTTAATGGATGCTAGGGATCCATGAGAGAAAAAAAAGCATGACGCATTGAATTCAATGTGAGCTTTAAGCAGAGACTAAAATGTGATGTAAAATTTTTAACATAAGTGAATGGACGTGTTCAGCCCTCAGTGACCCTTTGACATGTCTGTATAACAGCAAAGCCAGGAGAGTGTCCATCCCAAACATCTGGAACCTTGTGTACCAAGTCCTGTAACAGTGACTCTAACTGTCCCGACAATGAGAAGTGCTGCAGCAATGGATGTGGAAGTTACTGTACGGCTCCTTATACAGGTATTGGTCACTGTTTTGGTTAGTTGATGGTAATTTTGCTTTCTTCAAAAGAAGGTTTCAATTAAAGGTGGGTTAAGTGATTTCTGGTAGCCGTTATTTTAAATCACCAAAACAAACACTTGCCTACCCCAAAAGGGTCTTGCCCCTTTTGATAGCTCCTCCCACATGCATAGCTGAAGGGAACGACAGTACGATTACGGATGAACAAACAAGCGAACCTGACACGAGCATATTCAAGCAAAAGCCAGTATACTAGTTCTGTGAGAAAGCAAAACCAATGTTACTCGCCTATCGAGAAGAAACAAGGCAACCTTGGGGTCTGATCGCAGGCCTTCCTGCTCCTGGAGTTCTTTTCAGCGCTGGAAAGCTGATCCAATATTTACATGTCCTACTTGCCTTGTCGTAAGCCTGAGTAGATGAGTAGACACACCCCTTACTGCTGTTTGGCTAAAAGTTTTTGGTACTTGGCCCGACTTGGTTTTCTGAAGCGTTTTGAAAATGCATACTGTACCCCACATTTTAATCCCTTAGGATGGTTTTAAACGCAGGATGGCTTTACAAAATGGAGGAATAATTAGAATATAATTTACTCTGTAGGTAAAACTTGCTGTTCATGCTTTGTGTTTCATGCTGTATATTGAAGTGGCATACAGTCTATATGCACAGACTAATGCTGACTATCTGTGTCCATGCAGTGAAGCCGGGTCAATGTCCCAAACCGAAGAGCGTTCCAGAATGTGCTGAAAGCTGTTTCCATGATGGCCAGTGTCCTGCCACACAGAAATGTTGCCCAACCACCTGTGGCCATGTATGTAGTGAACTCATTGGTCAGGAAAGTGATCAGGAAAGTGATCAGGGAAGCGGTTCTGGTCAGGGAAGCGGTTACGGACAGGGTCAGGGAAGTGGTCAGGGAAGCGGATATGGTCAGGGAAGCGGTTACGGACAGGGTCAGGGAAGTGGTCAGGGAAGCGGTTATGGTCAGGGAAGTGGTTATGGTCAGGGAAGCGGTTACGGACAGGGCCAGGGAAGTGGTCAGGGAAGCGGTTACGGACAGGGTCAGGGAAGTGGTCAGGGAAGCGGATATGGTCAGGGAAGTGGTTATGGTCAGGGAAGCGGTTACGGACAGGGCCAGGGAAGTGGTCAGGGAAGCGGTTACGGACAGGGTCAGGGAAGTGGTTATGGTCAGGGAAGCGGTTATGGACAGGGTCAGGGAAGTGGTCAGGGAAGTGGTTATGGTCAGGGAAGTGGTTATGGTCAGGGAAGCGGTTATGGACAGGGCCAGGGAAGCGGTTATGGACAGGGCCAGAAGCGGTTATGGCCAGGGAAGCGGTTATGGTCAGGGACGGTCAAGGCCAGGGTAGCGGCCAGGGAAGCGGTCAAGGCCAGGGTAGCGGCCAGGGAAGCGGCCAAGGCCAGGGAAGCGGCCAAGGCCAGGGTAGCGGCCAGGGTAGCGGTCAGGGCCAGGGTAGCGGCCAGGGAAGCGGTCAAGGCCAGGGAAGCGGTCAAGGCCAGGGTAGCAGCCAGGGAAGCGGTCAAGGCCAGGGTAGCAGCCAGGGAAGCGGTCAGGGCCAGGGTAGCGGCCAGGGTAGTGGCCAGGGAAGCGGTCAAGGCCAGGGATGTGATCGCAGACGTGGTCATGGTCAGGGATGTGTTCGGGGACGTGGTCATTGAAATGGTCATGGGCGTTTTGCATGATGCTTACTGGATCTTTTCAATTCAGTGCTTTATTCATATGGCATTTTCCCTGTTTTCTTAAACCATTTAAAGATTTCCTGTCTGTCCCCCACCCCCATACAAATAAAAAAAAAAAAAAATTTTTTTTGAGGAGTTGGGTTTTTGACTAAAATCAGATTCAATTAAAAGGTACCTCATATGAATACTCGTAGTTGCTGCACAGAACACAGAAGGTGCCACCAACACTTGAGGAATGCTTATGGACAGTGAGGGGGAAATCTATGGTATGGGGGGAAAAAAATAACGTACAGCTTAAGACTCAAAATGAGTTGGAAACCCTTAATGAAAGAGCTGAGGGAGGCGTTGGGAGGAAATATATATATTTTTTTTTTTTTTTTTTTTTTTTTTTTTTTTTTCATGCTTTAACTCAGTCATTATACATAAACATTAGTAAGCAAAACATGTCTTTGCACTATGTACATGTTTTGCAAGAAGTTGGTTCATTAGTGTAGGGAAAAGTAGCTAATGCATAATATGGCGATTTACTTGTAAATATAAAGATCCATAGCTCTGACTTATTTTAAACTAATAACCCACTGGGGTCGAAGTCGGCACTGGTGCGGTCTATCTCCTATTTTCTTGATAACAGCAGAAAGTAAAAATACTCAATTTTTTGATCGCATAAATTTGAAACCGCAAAGGGTCTCCTTTTGTGTATAGTTCTAAAACGATGTGCTTTTGTAAAATAAAGAAAATAAATGGTGTGCTCTGTGCCGTCTCTGTCACCTCTCTTCACAGACATGTAAATAAAACAACCTGAATCTCTATGAATACTTGTCTCAAGGACAAGAGAAATGTATGCATTGCTTGAACTGTCTACTGTTAAGTGAAGTCGTGTCCAAAACAAATATTCTCTGTTAAAGTAATCCATATGAAACCAACACGATGTCAAGTTTTCCAGTCTCAACTCATCTCTTAGGCCCGGCATACACTGTGAGATTTCTGTGTGATTTCATCAAGGTACCAACTCGCACTGTACGAGCAGATCGTATGAGATGTAAAGTCAAAGCTCACGATTTACGTGCTCACACTGTACATGTGAAATATTCAAGTTGCGCTGACGATGACGCTGTATATCGATGATAGGCCTATCTAAAAAAAAAAACCTGCTATCGATGATTTTGTCAATTAAATTCCCAATATTAACCTGACTTCACTATGGACAACTCAAACAACTACACTTACACATTTCAAAGTTTTTTTTTTTTTTTTTTTTTTTTTTAAGGTTCCATTTGTTAGCATAAGTTACCTACCCAACATGGATTAACATGGCAAATACTTAACATTAACCTTAGTTAACTGTAGTTAATATATTAACCTAGTTAATTTCAACATTTACTAATACACTATTAAGAACAAAAGTTGTGCCTGTTGACATTTAATGGATCAGAGGTAACATGAACTAACAAAGAACAATTGTTTTTTAACAGTATCAAAGATGAATGCATATTGTAACAAATATATTGCTCATTGTTATTTAATGTTAATTTTAACATTTACTAATGTTAACTAAAGATACCTTATTGTAAAGAGACTCCAAAACTTGGTGCTTTTGGACAACACATTAGTAAATGGCAAAGTTTTAAAAATTAAAAACATTTTGTACTTTTATCTAATCACTTACAACTATTACCATGGATCATTTCTGAGTGAAACAATGAGTACTTTTTCTTGGTTGTTGCCAGTTTTCAAATAGCTCAGGATTTATGGTTGCTGTGGTGTAACATGTCTTTCCATTTCTTAATCCGATGACATCTTTGTTTGGGAGCATTAATTTCTGCACCTGTAAAGAGCAAATAATATGCAAGTACTGTATCTATTAGAAAAGGTCTAACGTAATGCGCCAATATGAACTACATTAAATTTATGTTGTAGCAATGTACCCGTTGTTTGACAATTTACAGCACTAACCACAATGACAGCACAATAAGTGGCTGTGCCCAGCATGATTAATATTTAGTGTGTAGCATGCTAATTAAAGAGTTCACCCAAAAAAAAATGAAAATCATTTAGTCCCCTTCATACTGTCCATACCTGACAAACTTGCTGGGTTTGATTACCAGCATTCTTCAAAGTATCTTCTTTTGAAGTTTTAGGAGGGTGTGGAGGAGTCTTAATTTTATAAAGAATATCTCTTTGGGTTTGAGACTTTAGTCTTTGCAACTTTACAGATCTTCTTTATGCACCAAGAGCTTGTAACACTCCAAAGAGAAAGCAAAACTTGAAATCGCATCATATGACCCCTTTAACATTTTAGGAGGAGTAAAATTTTCGTATGTGGTTTCAACAGCTAAATGTATTTACACTAGCTTGTCCAGTTTAGTCTGGAATGTGGCCCAGACCACCTCCTGAAGTGGTTTGAGCGATGAGATTTAAATCCATCTCGAAAGCGTTTCGGAGGCCTTTTACACCTGGATTTTTCAAGATTGGATAGCTATCCAATCAGAGAAAATGCATGAAGTGACAATATTCAAACACTACATTCAACTATAAAAATTATCAAAATATATTAAACTAGCAAAGTCACAGTTTCTTACAGTTCATACTTGTATTTTCATTATTTGTGTTAATCTATCCAGATAACGTGTTTACTTGTATTAATTTGATTGATGTGCTTGTTTATGCAATGTATATATGATTTTTGTACTATGAATATTAACTGAATAATTTTTCAATTTCCAACAGGACTGTTATTATATCAGAGGTAAAATGGTAAATGATTGAATTAATATTCATTTTGATGGTAGCCTATCCCTAGGCAAAAAAATAAAAGTGAAAAAAACGTCCTACGAATTAGTCAGCTTCCTCATCTACGGGATCCTGTTTAAAAGGAGATACCATTTTTTCATTTTTACCATGCCTGCATGATGAAAATATGCACAATGAACAAACACCTGCACTGCAAAAAATGCTTTTCTTACTTAGAACATTTTTGTCTTCTTGTTTCCAGTCAAAATATCAAAATATTCTTAAATCAAGATGTATTTTCTACATAATAAAGACATAAGGTATTAAGTCTTGAAAAAATAATTCAAGTGCATTTTTCTTATTTTGCTAATTATCTGCCAGTGGGGTAAGAAATTCAAAATATGCTTGTTTCCGTTTGCAACAATTTTACATGTTTTACGTAAAATGCATTTAAATGCACTTGTTTCCCCCAGGAAACAAGACTAAATACCTTGTATCATTTTTCATCTATAGAAATTGCATATTAAAGTGAGACTTTTTAGATATTTGTACTTGAAATATGACAAAAAATACTCAGTAAGAAAAGCATTTTTGCAGTGTGAATGGGTGAATGAGGATTTAAACATCACTTGCGCTTTTGGGAGGAGACCGTAAGAAACTCTGACTTTACAAAGAAAACCTGTTCCTGACCAGGTTAGGGTTATAGAGTAAGTTACCATGGAAACTGACTCTGAGTATAAGTTACCTCTCTTTCTGAAACAGACTTGACTTACACTGCTTTCTTGAGTTTGAAAAACCTCCCATTCTGAAACGGAAAACCCAGAGTTTCCCTCAGTTTTCACTTAACCTCCTTTC
Source organism: Cyprinus carpio (assembly GCF_018340385.1). Lineage (NCBI taxonomy): Eukaryota > Metazoa > Chordata > Actinopteri > Cypriniformes > Cyprinidae > Cyprinus > Cyprinus carpio. The sequence continues at coordinate 8,446,807 of NC_056596.1, read as the reverse complement.
TGAAAAGGGCCCCAGGACAAGCTTCAAAGAACCAAATAATCCAAGATCATGCCAAATCCTCAACACCCAAACCCATCTTACAGACTTAAATAAAAACAAAGAACGGGCCCCAGTGCTGGGTTTTCCAAGAATCATCTCATTATAAAAATTTTTTCTGAGATCGTGATAAACTAAAACGAGGAACAGCTTATAGTTTAGTGATTATAAAGATAGTCCTCTTTATATCCTTTCTAGGCTACATTGTCCATTTAGATTTGTATGTATTTTTTTTTTCGGCCACATACATGCTGCAAAGTTTTGGGAATAACGTCCACATATTCATGAGGAATTCACACTTGAAAGAGCAATAGACAAAAAAAGAAAAAAAATGGCAGTAGACTATATGCTTCAGAAACATAAATGAGTACCACAACATGATCGCTGTACCTGCTGACCACTGTATATTGATTTTGCAGTTGATTGAGTCGCCATAGAAACACACAATCCTCTCATAATTAGACTACCTTAATTATTATGACATGGCGTAAACGCACTGCAGCTTTCAGCTCGTCCAACCCCAATCAAACACACCTGAACAAGCTGATCAAGGTCTTCCAGATTACAGCTACAGGCAGGTGAGTTTGATCAGGGTTGGAGTTGACCTGATCTCCTTGGCTCTTTAAAACCCCATTTTACAGTGGTTTCTATTGCAACAACACTGTTATTTGTGTTAGTTTTGTGTGCATTGTTATCCACTCCCCTTGACGCACCAATTCAGTGCATTTTCCAGTAGGGATCATTGTGAGATTGCAGGTTGAGAGAATGACAGCTCGAGTGTACTGCTCGTTGATTGCCGTTTTGTGTGTTTCTGGATACTTGAGCATAACAGATGCTACTCAAGGACAAACTGCAGGTGAGAGGATCTGTTAACTTGTTAAAGATCTGTTAAAGAAATGCAGAAATAAGGGAATAAGGTTTTGAGTTTTTATTTTTTGATTTTTTGATTGGAAGCAGTTAAATTGTAAGTTTTGTATTAAGGTTTGAGACACATTGCATAACCCCTGATTTACAAACCGCACTCCTTGGCCTCCCCCAATGATCCTCTTGAATTCTCTAGTGGCTGGTTACTGTCAGTTGGGTATAGTGTGTTACTGTAACCTAATTACTTTTTCCTGGTAATGTTACACTTTAAATTTATGTAATTTTGATTAGTTGTCAATAAAATGGTTACTTTTGTTACAAATGCAGTGTTAAATTATGAACTAAAATCATGTTTTGCGGGTCAGATTAATAAATCACCGGACAATGTGAGCTGAAATGCAGATGAGTCCTATAACATTTAGAAGCAATGAAAGGTCGTATTTTAATTCGTATGAATAACATTTCAATGTTGCATTCGACACTTTAGTCTGGCATTATAGTTTGGGAAAAGTTTAACAAGTGAATGTGTACGAGTTTGTCACAGTAATGCCATCCGCTGCATTAAGCCATGTCAGCAGCACAGTTGCTTATTCCTTAAGAGGTGCGTCTTCCAAAAACGAAAAAGTAGCCAAGATGAACTCGACTCAAGCCTGGTTCCGTGTGGATGATCTTATAGCGTGTGATATAGGTGAGCTCAGACAGGAGAGACTGTACCTTGCCTTCATTTAATCAGACACCTCAAACTTTCTTTAGCCTACTGTATTTCTCATGTCATTTGTTCATTTTAGTGACTGGTATCAGGAAGATGAATAACTTGAAGTAAACTTGAAAGTAAAGTAATTACTAATGCAGTAACTTAATAAAATTATACTTGGGCTTGTGTGCATGCTGCCTGTTTCCAGTGAGTTTCAGTTAATGGATGCTAGGGATCCATGAGAAAAAAAAAGCAGGACGCATTGAATTCAATGTGAGCTTTAAGCAGAGACTAAAATGTGATGTAAAACAATTTTTAACATAAGTGAATGGACGTGTTCAGCCCTCAGTGACCCTTTGACATGTCTGTATAACAGCAAAGCCAGGAGAGTGTCCACCCCAAACATCTGGAACCTTGTGTACCACGTCCTGTAACAGTGACTCTAACTGTCCCGACAATGAGAAGTGCTGCAGCAATGGATGTGGAAGTTACTGTACGGCTCCTTATACAGGTATTGGTCACTGTTTTGGTTAGTTGATGGTAATTTTGCTTTCTTCAAAAGAAGGTTTCAATTAAAGGTGGGTTAAGTGATTTCTGGTAGCCAATGTTATTTCAAATCACCAAAACAAACACTTGCCTACCCCAAAAGGGTCTCGCCCCTTTTGATAGCTCCTCCCACACATGCATGGATTAAGGGAACGACAGTACGATTACGGATGAACAAACAAGCGAACCTGACACGAGCATATTCAAGCAAAAGCCAGTATACTAGTTCTGTGAGACAAAGCAAAACCAATGTTACTCGCCTATCGAGAAGAAACAAGGCAACCTTGGGGTCTGATCGCAGGCCTTCCTGCTCCTGGAGTTCTTTTCAGCGCAAGAAAGCTGATCCAATATTTACATGTCCTACTTGCCTTGTCGTAAGCCTGAGTAGATGAGTAGACACGCATGAGTAGACACACCCCTTACTGCTGTTTGGCTAAAAGTTTTTGGTACTTGGCCCGACTTGGTTTTCTGAAGCGTTTTTGAAAATGCATACCCCACCTTTTAATCCCTTAGGATGGTTTTAAACGCAGGATGGCTTTACAAAATGGAGGAATAATTAGAATATAACTTACTCTGTAGGTAAAACTTGCTGTTCATGCTTTGAGTGTTTCATGCTGTATATTGAAGTGGCATACAGTCTATATGCACAGACTAATGCTGACTATCTGTGTCCATGCAGTGAAGCCGGGTCAATGTCCCAAACCGAAGAGCGTTCCAGAATGTGCTGAAAGCTGTTTCCATGATGGCCAGTGTCCTGCCACACAGAAATGTTGCCCAACCACCTGTGGCCATGTATGTAGTGAACTAAGTGGTCAGGAAAGTGATCAGGAAAGTGATCAGGGAAGCGGTTCTGGTCAGGGAAGCGGTTACGGACAGGGTCAGGGAAGTGGTCAGGGAAGCGGTTCAGGTCAGGGAAGCGGTTACGGACAGGGTCAGGGAAGCGGTCAGGGAAGCGGTTCAGGTCAGGGAAGCGGTTACGGACAGGGTCAGAAGCGGTTATGGTCAGGGAAGCGGTTATGGTCAGGGAAGCGGTTACGGACAGGGTCAGGGAAGCGGTTATGGTCAGGGAAGCGGTTATGGACAGGGCCAGGGAAGTGGTCAGGGAAGCGGTTATGGTCAGGGAAGCGGTTATGGTCAGGGTCAGGGAAGCGGTTATGGTCAGGGAAGCGGTTATGGACAGGGCCAGGGAAGTGGTTATGGTCAGGGAAGCGGTTATGGTCAGGGAAGTGGTTACGGACAGGGTCAGGGAAGTGGTTATGGTCAGGGAAGCGGTTACGGACAGGGCCAGGGAAGTGGCCAGGGAAGTGGTTATGGTCAGGGAAGCGGTCAAGGCCAGGGTAGCGGCCAGGGAAGCGGTCAAGGCCAGGGAAGCGGACAAGGCCAGGGAAGCGGACAAGGCCAGGGAAGCGGACAAGGCCAGGGAAGCGGACAAGGCCAGGGAAGCGGACAAGGCCAGGGAAGCGGCCAGGGAAGCGGTCAAGGCCAGGGTAGCGGCCAGGGAAGCGGTCAGGGCCAGGGTAGTGGCCAGGGTAGTGGCCAGGGAAGCGGTCAAGGCCAGGGATGTGATCGCAGACGTGGTCATGGTCAGGGATGTGTTCGGGGACGTGGTCATTGAAATGGTCATGGGTGTTTTGCATGATGCTTACTGGATCTTTTCAATTCAGTGCTTTATTCATATGGCATTTTCCCTGTTTTCTTAAACCATTTAAAGATTTCCTGTCTGCCCCCCACCCCCATACAAATAAAAAAAAAAAAAAAAAAAACTATTTTGAAGAGTTGGGTTTTTTTTGACTCAGATTCAATTAAAAGGTACCTCATATGAGTACTCGTAGTTGCTGCACAGAACATTACAATTAAATGGCTCCAGAAGGTGCCACCAACACTTGAGGAATGCTTATGGACAGTGAGGGGAAATCTATGGTATGGGGGGAAAAAATAACGTACATCTTAAGACTCAAAATGAGTTGGTTTGCGCAATGGAAACCCTTAATGAAAGAGCTGAGGGAGGCGTTGGGAGGAAATTATTATTATTTTTTTTTTTTTTAAATAATTGGCTGGTTCATGTCATCTTTTAATCCCATCCAAGTTTTTTGTCTATTGGTTTTAGTGGAGTATTAGTTTTTTTTTTTTTTTTTTTTTTTTTTTTTTTTTTTTTTTGGTCATGCTTTATAACTCAGTCATACTAATGTTTATGTATAAAGCAAAACATGTCTTTGCACTATGTACATGTTTTGCAAGAAGTTGGTTCATTAGTGTAGGGAAAAGTAGCTGATGCATAATATGGAGATTTACTTGTAAATATAAAGATGCATAGCTCTGACTTATTTTAAACTAATAACCCAGTGGGGTCGAAGTCGGCACTGGTGCGGTCTATCTCCTATTTTCTTGATAACAGCAAAAAGTAAAAATACTAAATTTTTTGATCGCATAAATAATTTGAAACCGCAAAGGGTCTCCTTTTGTGTATAGTTCTAAAACGATGTGCTTTTGTAAAATAAAGAAAATAAATGGTGTGCTCTGTGCCGTCTCTGTCACCTCTCTTCACAGACATGTAAATAAAACAACCTGAATCTCTATGAATACTTGTCTCAAGGACAAGAGAAATGTATGCATAGCTTGAACTGTCTACTGTTAAGTGAAGTCGTGTCCAAAACAAATATTCTGTTAAAGTAATCCATATGAAACCAACGCGATGTCAAGTTTTCCAGTCTCAACTCATCTCTTTGGCCCGGCATACACTGTGAGATTTCTGTGTGATTTCATCAAGGTACCAACTCGCACTATACGAGCAGATCGCATGAGATGTAAAGTCAAAGCTCACGATTTACGTGCTCACACTGTACATGTGAAATATTCAAGTTGACACTGTATATCGATGATAGGCCTATCTAAAAAAAAAACCCTGCTATCGATGATTTTGTCAATTAAATTCCCAATATTAACCTGACTTTACTATGGACAACTCAAACAACTACACTTACACATTTCAAAGGGTTTTTTTTTTTTTTTTTAAGGTTCCATTTGTTAACATAAGTTACCTACCCAACATGGATTAACATGGCAAATACTTAACATTAACCTTAGTTAACTGTAGTTAATATATTAACCTAGTTAATTTCAACATTTACTAATACACTATTAAGAACAAAAGTTGTGCCTGTTGACATTTAATGGATCAGAGCTAACATGAACTAACAAAGAACAATTGTTGTTTTTTAACAGTATCAAAGATGAATGCATATTTTAACAAATGTATTGCTCATTGTTATTTAATGTTAATTTCAACATTTACTAATGTTAACTAAAGATACCTTATTGTAAAGAGACTCCAAAACTTGGTGCTTTTGGACAACACATTAGTAAATGGCAAAGTTTTAAAATTAAAAACATTTTGTACTTTTATCTAATAATTTACAACTATTACCATGGATCATTTCTGAGTGAAACAATGACTACTTTTTCTTGGTTGTTGCCAGTTTTCAAATAGCTCAGGATTTATGGTTGCTGTGGTGTAACATGTCTTTCCATTTCTTAATCTGGTGACATCTTTGTTTGGGAGCATTAATTTCTGCACCTGTAAAGAGCAAATAATATGCAAGTACTGTATCTATTAGAAAAGGTCTAACGTAATGCGCCAATGTGAACAACATTAAATTTATGTTGTAGCAATGTACCCGTTGTTTGACAATTTACAGCACTAACCACAATGACAGCACAATAAGTGGCTGTGCCCAGCATGATTAATATTTAGTGTGTAGCATGCTAATGAAAGAGTTCACCCAAAAAATGAAAATCATTTAGTCCCCTTCATACTGTCCATACCTGACAAACTTGCTGGGTTTGATTACCAGCATTCTTCAAAGTATCTTATCTTCTTTATGCACCAAAAGCTTTTAACAATCCTTAAATTTATAAAGAATATCTCTTTGGGTTTGAGACTTTAGTCTTTGCAACTTTACAGATCTTCTTTATGCACCAAGAGCTTGTAACACTCCAAAGAGAAAGCAAAACTTGAAATCGCATCATATGACCCCTTTAACATTTAGGAGGAGTAAAATTTTTCGTATGTGGTTTCAACAGCTAAATGTATTTACACTAGCTTGTCCAGTTTCATGTGGAATGCGGCCCAGACCACCTCCTGAAGTGGTTTGAGCAATCAGATTTAAATCTGTCTCGAAAGCATTTCGGAGGGCATTTACACCTTGTCTTTTCAGGATCAGATAGCTATCCAATCAGAGAAAATGCATGAAGTGACCAGGTGTAAACAGGCCCTTTGAGGGTGAGTATTCTCATGCTATATTCAACTAGCTAAGTCACAGTTTCTTACAGTTCATACTTGTCTTTTCATTATTTGTGTTAATCTATCCAGATAATGTGTTTACTTGTATTAATTTGATTGATGTGCTCGTTTATGCAATGTACAGGTCCTTCTAAAAAAATTAGCATATTGTGAAAAAGTTCATTATTTTCCATAATGTAATGATAAAAATTAAACTTTCATATATTTTAGATTCATTGCACACCAACTGAAATATTTCAGGTCTTATTATTGTTTTTAATACTGATGATTTTGGCATACAGCTCATGAAAACCCAAAAATTCCTATCTCAAAAAATTAGCATATCATGAAAAGTTTCTCTAAACGAGCTATTAACCTAATCATCTGAATCAACTAATTAACTCTAAACACCTGCAAAAGATTCCTGAGGCTTTTAAAAACTCCCAGCCTGGTTCATTACTCAAAACCGCAATCATGGGTAAGACTGCCGACCTGACTGCTGTCCAGAAGGCCATCATTGACACCCTCAAGCGAGAGGGTAAGACACAGAAAGAAATATTCTGAACGAATAAGCTGTTCCCAGAGTGCTGTATCAAGGCACCTCAGTGGGAAGTCTGTGGGAAGGAAAAAGTGTGGCAAAAAACGCTGCACAAAGAGAAGAGGTGACCGGACCCTGAGGAAGATTGTGGAGAAGGACCGATTCCAGACCTTGGGGGGACCTGCGGAAGCAGTGGACTGAGTCTGGAGTAGAAACATCCAGAGCCACCGTGCACAGGCGTGTGCTTTTGAACCAGAAACAGCGGCAGAAGCGCCTGACCTGGGCTACAGAGAAGCAGCACTGGACTGTTGCTCAGTGGTCCAAAGTACTTTTTTCGGATGAAAGCAAATTTTGCATGTCATTCGGAAATCAAGGTGCCAGAGTCTGGAGGAAGACTGGGGAGAAGGAAATGCCAAAATGCCTGAAGTCCAGTGTTAAGTACCCACAGTCAGTGATGGTCTGGGGTTTGCCATGTCAGCCGCCGCTGGTGTTGGTCCACTGTGTTTTTATCAAGGGCAGGGTCAATGCAGCTAGCTATCAGGAGATTTTGGAGCACTTCATGCTTCCATCTGCTGAAAAGCTTTATGGAGATGAAGATTTTGTTTTTTTCAGCACGACCTGGCACCTGCTCACAGTGCCAAAAACCACTGGTAAATGGTTTTACTGACCATGGTATTACTGTGCTCAATTGGCCTGCCAACTCTCCTGACCTGAACCCCATAGAGAATCTGTGGGATATATTGTGAAGACAAAGTTGAGAGACGCAAGACCCAACACTCTGGATGAGCTAAAGGCCGCTATCGAAGCATCCTGGGCCTCCATAACACCTCAGCAGTGCCACAGGCTGATTGCCTCCATGCCACGCCGCACTGAAGCAGTCATTTCTGCAAAAGGATTCCCGACCAAGTATTGAGTGCATAACTGAACATAATTATTTGAAGGTTGACTTTTTTTTGTATTAAAAACACTTTTCTTTTATTGGTCGGATGAAATATGCTAATTTTTTGAGATAGGAATTTTGGGTTTTCATGAGCTGTATGCCAAAATCATCAGTATTAAAACAATAAAAGACCTGAAATATTACAGTTGGTGTGCAATGAATCTAAAATATATGAAAGTTTAATTTTATCATTACATTATGGAAAATAACTTTTATCACAATATGCTAATTTTTTGAGAAGGACCTGTATAATGTTTTTCATATGTACTGAGAAGCCTGGCAAAATCTTACTTGACAAACACACCAATATCATCCCAAAGTTTCTGAGTGTAGTGACATGACCAAAATAAGTGTACAGTTTCTTCAGAACTCGAACAAAAAAAGCTTGTAAAATCAATGTCAAATTTAAATCTTTGTATAAACCTCTTTACAGGGTAGAACCTGTGTATGAGCTTAAAATAAATTTCTTTCACTTTGTCTGTGAAAAAGAATTTTTGCGGTAGAGACCAGATTTAATCACCGCGAGAGCTTTCCAATATGCGCGCCACTGAGTGACGTCTGTACTTCCCGGTCAGAGAGCACCTGTTCATCAAAAGCTCACTATCCAATCAGAGTAGATCACTGTTAAGGCCGCCCCCACGAGAGGTTTGTGTCAAAACACCAAACGAAAAACTGGGAAGCGTAAGCGAAATCTGTGACAATGCATTCAGAATCCACGATTAGCGAAAACAAATCTTTGAAAAACATTAACAAAGAATGAAGCATATTTGAAGAGCCTGTTAAATTTGTGCGACTGAGTTCATTTTTTTCATTTTCATTGTGTTTTTCTTCTTTTGTAATGGCATATTTTTGATAGTTTCTGAAAAAGTTACGTTCAGTTTTATAAAGTTACGTTCATTTTTATTGAACCAAATGTAATTCCATGTTTACAGCGATATCGTCGACTTGATTGCAAATGATTGCACAGATACTATTTAAACTGAACTGAGCTGCATGATGACATCACTGAATTCAATGATGAACTGCCTTTGTCATTTTGCGTTATTGACACACTGTTTTCCTAATTAATGTTGTTCAGTTGCTTTGACGCAATCTTTCTGTTTAAAGCACTATATAAATAAAGGGGACTTGACTTGCTATAGTGACAAAGGAAGAGAATTGTTTAATTAAAATATTGTAGGAAGGGAAAGCCACTGCTGCGGCAGTGGAAAGGTTGATTAAGGTTAAGAAGAAAAATTAAAATTTCACTGCTGTGGCAGTAAAAAGGTTAGAAGTTTGCAGGAGAGAAGGCAAGTCGACGGTGCTGGCCGTATGACTGAGGGATTTATGATTGGGAGAGAGGGAATTCCCTGCTTTAAGACGTTGGGCTAGGTGACGCAAAGGGAGCTAGAGGGGGGGGAAAGGGGAATCTCTGCTATTTCTGCGAACTGAAAGTAATTTGTTGATTAATGAAAGACAGGTGCGTGGTGGCTGAATTATTGAATGAGAGATTGGTGTGCTGATTCCATTCGATTCCATCTTTATTTTACCTGATAAAAAACTAATTAGTTAAACCTAAGGGGTTAACATACTGTGATGCCGTCTCCCAGGGCAGCAGAACGAGACTTAGTCCAGCTGCTCTGCTCGTGCACATCCCATCATCGGTTCTCTTTTAGCAGTTCACTCAATGTACTTTTAGGAATAACTGAATAACTCGGGATATTGGTTTATTTCGCATCAGAGGGAGGCTAAGGCACTTTTATAAACCGAATAACTTCGGTATTTTGTGGATTAGTTTGTACTGGAGACACAAACCGTTTCAAACGGTTCAGTTTGATTTGGTGAACTGGTTTGACCGGTTCACTAAGAACATCCGGTTACATAGAAAGATTAGTTCGCGATCCGGACATCATTAGACAAGACAAAACCAATAAAACCCATTACAAACGAGGCATTTGTTGCATCCAGTGGGGACATAATTACTGATTATAATGACTTATACTGTCTTTTTACGCGTTGTGTATTGCACTGCGTAAACATAAAACTATGTCTGCATTTGTGATCTGAGAAACAACAAACAACAACTACTCTACTGCTCAAAACTCGCATTTGAATTCTCATTGGCAAATTATTTAATTATTTACATTGCAGGTTCAGGAAACAGTCTGGTTCAGGAAACAGTCCTCATCCTCCATAAAATGCGCTGCACACATCTGAATATTTGGGTTAAACTGTTCAGGAACAGTGTTGAAATACAACTTAACCACTGATTTCTAGTCATGTCCTCTTTTGGAAGGGCAAACAAAGTAGTTTCGCTTTCACAACTAAACAAACATTCCACAACATGGCAGCGGCGGCAACAGAGAGAATAAACGTTACGCCTTCTTTCTTTGCGTGAACATTTGGGCAGGTTTATGCAAATCTTCCCACATAGTGACGTGGAGATGTGGGGGCATGTTAGAATGAGCCGTTTTAGGGGTTTGTGGATGACTCAACTTTTATAAAGAATATCTCTTTGGATTTGAGACTTTAGTTTTTGCAACTTTACAGATCTTCTTTATGCACCAAGAGCTTGTAACACTCCAAAGAGTAAGGAAAAATTGAGACAGTGTCCATAGTGTCATTGTTTCGCCCGCCAATGACGTCATAATCCCTCGATTTCTGGTTTTGTTTTGTAGAAAACATATGGAAACACCAAAGACACTTTAATATGTTAAACGACCACACAGAGTAGCCTTATAACAGAACTTTCAAACGTATCTACTATGATAAAACAGCGCTGCTTTTTTCCAAGCAGTCGACTGCAGCATAATAAAAGCTGCTTTTGATCTTTGTGTCACGTTCGTTCAGCGGCCTCGTTTCACTTCGACGGCTTTCAGTCTCACCCTGCTTCTTTCTACTATGTAAATAAATCATTAGCTTATCCATTAACATGATTTCTGCCTGAGTCCCATCAGATTGCATCGGCTGTGGGGATAAAGACGACAACTCCCATGATTCCACACTAAGTCACGGTGTCATCAAACTTAGTCTTTGTTTCTTTGTTTTGTTTTGAATATGCGCCCTCTAGGGCGAAAAATTGCATATTGTGCCTTTAATCTATACAGTATATTTCTTGAAATATACTGTATAGATTTCAGTTTAAAGATTAAAATACATTTTTCATTCTATATTTTAAGTGTAAATTAATTTGTTTAAATTTAAAACTGTGACTCAAAGCAGGTATTACACACTGCAATTAACCTCTGATGCATTTTGAATCAAAAATCACAACTGAAATAAAAAAAATGTTCCAGAGATCCAATATCTTTGACAACATGTACAGACATTACTACAACTAAACCACCAGGGACCTGGAAATGCGGTCCTGAAACTGCAGCCTCCGGATATGCAGGAACATATTATTGGGCAGCCTGACTGATCTCTGCCATCAAACTGTGTGATCCGTTGCAGACTTTCAGTTTCTACTTGCTTCAAAAACTGGCGAACAATTTCTGTAGTATTGCAAACTCACTTGCACATGAACTACTATCACTTTGCTTCGCTGTGGAATCAAAGTAAAAACATACTGAGTGTGTAGAAAAGAAAAGTGGATACGGATAATAGATGATTCAAATGTGAATGGACTGAACAGTTTTGAGTGACTGATACCATCTTTGTTATGGAATACACTTGTTGGTTCGCAGTGAGTTCACAGTTTTAACGTACACGTTTGCTTTAATTTATTTTCAAGAGCTGAGGTAAAATATTTGTTGCTTTCACTATGGCTATAAAGATAACGCAAAATAATTTTCAAACTCACATTAGACACTTTTAACATTGAATCAAGCACGTGACATAATCATTACCTGAGATTATCGCTGTCATATGTTGTTCCTGTATTGACGTCGCAGAAAATAACCGTTCCTAAAACAGAATCCCATGTCGTTTATTGTCACGTGTCGCTGTCGTGGGTGGTTAGAAGAAAAACTACATGAAAAAGATACTTTTTTTATTACGTCGTGTCTTGTTGGAAGTTCTTCTGTATCTAAATGCAAAAATGTTCATAATTGTTGAATAAAACAGACTACTGGGGGAAAAAAATCTAAATATTCATCTTGTGATTATTTTAACAAAAGCAACAATATAATATCTGTAATAATTATATATATATATATATATATATAATACCAAGCCAAGGGCCACTGACATGTATATGTATATGTGTGTGTGTGTATATATATATATATATATAATATATATATATATATATATATATATATATATATATAGGTCATTGGCCCTTGGCTTGGTATTTTTGGCAGAATTCGGCCCTCTGCGAAAACTAATTGAGGAACCCTGATGTAGGTCATCAGAAAGATGTCACTTAGTGTTGTAGGACTTGGGTGGAACTTGTTCTCCAGGTCCCTGAAATGCAGATACTCCTTTGTTCTGGATGAGGCTGCCTGGATGCAGTCATTAAAAAGGTGGATGAGGTCTGCCGAGGTGATTTTGTTGGGTTTAGCCCATAAGGTTCTGAAAACGCTGGTTTTAGCTTACTGGAGTTCTGTTTGCTTCGTTCCTGCTGGTCTAGTTCAAAGTGTGGTTTCCCTTATACACTGGAAATATTGATACATAATTACAATGCTGCATTTTCCATTTACTGTTCCTTCAATCTTTGCTTTAACTCACCAAAAGTCAGATTCAAAATAAATAATATTTATAAATATATTTAATTCATTTTTTAAGAAATTAATATTTTTATTCAGAAAGGATGCAAACTGATTAAGTGACTTTGTAATGTTTGAAAAAAAAAAAACGGAATAGTTTTACCCTGTCAGTAAGAAAAAAAAAAAAAAAAAAGAGGAGACATTAATGCTTTATTCAACAAGGATGCATAAATGAATCAAAAGTGATAGACATTGTTTTCAAATAAATTGTTTCTATTAATCAAAGAATCCGGACAAAAAAAGTAACATGTTTATACCCCAGAATAGCTTACTGTTTTTAACTTAATAATAATAATAATAATAATAATAATAATAATATTCACCATTATTAATAATTGAGCACCAATATTAGTGGATAATAACTGAACTGCAAACCAGTATGTTAGAATGAATTCTGAAGGGTCATGTGACACTGAAGACTGGAGTAAAATCTGTAATATTTCACAATATTGTTATTGTATTTAAAAATATATATATTTTGAACTGTATAGACTTCTCTCAAAAAAAAAAAAAAAAAAAGATTAAGATTATTCAAAATAAAATAGTTGACATCGCTAACATGACTGTTTGTTACAATAAAATAGCTGTCTATGGACACTGGCATGTAAAATGTTGCCAGGTAAAATATCTCACCAATATTATTCTTTCCTTGGTATTGGTTGAGAGTGAACCTGCGGTCAGATTTTTCTTCTCTTCTTTGTAGTCCTGTTGAGATAAGTCTGCTCATTTAAAGCTCTGCCATCATATAAGGACCTCCCAAAGTTTGTCACAGTGTTTGTCGGTTGGGTCATGGGACACATTGGACAAGTCGTCATTCACAGCATGAAGCCCCCTACTACAACAAACACCTTTTAACTCTTGGGATGGATTTAACAGAGGTATAGCAAGCAAACAACCATTTCTGCTTGAAAAAACAAACTGCTTTTATTAACAAGCTTTGAAAAAAGATGAAGTAAAACAGCCTAAGAAAATGACAAAGTGTTCGTCAAACAGAAGGATTTACTCACATCCAGTTCCACTGGTTTTATGAATACAATATTTTAAGAAAAACACAATGGTTGAGGTAGATGATTTCTTCTATTGACAGAAAGGCTTTGTGAAAAGTGCAGTCTGCATATTACACAAATTCATTTTTGTTTGCTCTTTAACTCAGATCTGATTGTCATACAGTACATTATAACCTCATAACGCATCCAAAATAATTAGTAATGCAATAACAAAAATAGTAGAGTTGTGTTCTTTAGCTGAATTATGTAGGATTGTGTTACTCTTGTGTTACAAAGTTCAGGTCCTGAAGCTTTGAGGGTGAGGTGGGTTAGGTTGAGGTATGCTCTGGGCAGGACGGTGAGTTAATGCGGCGCAGGCTGATCACACTATGGCGGTCTGGCTGCGTCTCATTCCTCTCAGCAGCTCGTCTCGGCTGAGTAAGTACTATAAGTGTGAAGTACGATTAGTGTGAAGCTCTGCATAAGTTAAACCTAGTTAAGCAGAGTTAAACCTAAACTTTCCAATAAAAGTTAGATATGTGACACTAGGGCTGGGTGAGATACTGAATATTCACTTTGATCATTTTGCTTAAAAAAAAAAAAATCATTTTAAGCAATGTCAATATTGCAGTTTTAAAATGTGATTTTTATTTGGCCATTAAGTGTATCATGGAAAAGCATTTTTTTTTTTTTTAAACAATTGTTATATTGGTGGATATAAATACAAAATATAAATATAATTTTCCCTTAAAGGGAAAATTTGATGTTTATCTGCTTACCCCCCAGGGCATCCAAGATGTAGGTGACTTTGTTTCTTCAGTAGAACACAAAGATTGTTAACAAACCATTGCAGTCTGTCAGTCTTATAATGGAAGTGGATGGGAATCACGACTAAAACACAATAAAACTAAAAAAAAAAAAAAAAAATAAACGAAACTAAATGAAACCCTGCGGCTCGTGACGATACATTGATGTGTAAAGACAAAAAACGATCGGTCTGTGCAAGAAACTGAACAGTATTTACTCATCTTGGATGCCCTGGGGGTAAGCAGATGAACATCAAATTTTCATTTTTGTGTGAACTATCCCTTTAATAATAGTTTCATCAGAACGATGAGTCTTATTACTTTTACTTCTAAAAATAAAATAATAATAAAAACTATAAGTAGTGTCAGTTAGAGCAATATATGTAAACTATCATTATTATTATATAAATGTATATATATATTTTAGTTGTATTTCATTTGAAACTACAGCAATAGTCACATTGCTTAATTATAGATTTATTTTTTAATTTCATAATTGTATCATTTTATATATACTGTATATTTCAGTTACAAAAATATTAGAATAATAATTTGTTAATAGGCACTGCAGAGTAAAAAAAAAAAAAAAGTTATCTACTTACTGTGAGGTTGTTAATTCCCTTGGAAAAGGCCTCGATCTGCATCCCTGATTCTTTAGTGTGCAACATCTGAAAAACCAAGATATCCATCAAATATATTGATGTAAATAATGTTAGTTCATATTCATCTTTTGGTCATAGTTAAGTACGAATGTATTTATTAATAGAAGGAATATTAAGCAGAAGCAATGGGTGATAATGAAGTGCAGATATTGTAAAGAGAAAGAAAAGTATATTAGAATGTACCTGCACAAGTGCATGAAAGTCCTTTCCCAGCATGCACTTCTCCACATTGTGAAAATGGGTGTTTGGTGGTGGCCAGATGCATGGATGACAGCAGGTTAGTGCTTAATGTTTGCAAATCATGCATGTCAATGTCATTTTTCAAAGTTTGTTAGTAAACATTTGTTGCAAGATGATTTATTTTTGAAATCATTTACAGCCAAAAGAACATTCATCAAGAAAAAAATAAGAAATTTCAAAGGACAATGATAAAGATTTGAAAAACCAAACCCCCCCCCCCCAAAAAACAAAACAAAACAAAAAACAAACAAATATCACTGTGATTGAGGAGGTTTATTGATTAGGTCACAATATTTTGGGTTATATATCGTTACAGTATCTTCAACTGAAGAGGCAAGATTTCTACCTACAAAAATACTCCTGTGCATTTTATTGTATGAAAATAACCATCTGATTATTTAAAATATGCTGCTGAAGATTTAATAGTAGTCTGTATGATTTTTAAAAATTCACCATAAATATACCATTAAATTAATTCATATAATATGCAAATATTGCACAAAAGTGTACACACTGTCTTTTAAAACAGCACAAAGTAGATGTTAGGTTACAAAAATTGAATACTTGTTAGATAAATCTCATAATAAACATTTTTTTACGATTTACAAAAAAATATATAAATTCAAATGTATCCGACTGTCCATCACAGGATAAATGGCACTATTCTGGGAAAAGTGTTCTGTTAAACCCTGCTGCCTTTGTGAGATGATGTCATTCACATTACTAAACCCTTAGACCCATGTCTTCCTGCAGTGTCCATACTGCTGTCTTGTGTCCGTCAATGTGGGATGTTGGGATGTTATAAAATGGCATCTGTGTGGTTGTGAGGTTGTCGTGGGTTCTGTGGAATATGGGTGGAGGGTTATTGGCTGCAAGCTCAGTGGTGACAGCTAGCAGAGCATCAGATCTGTAGATCTCCCACCTGCTCCCGTCTCTGTGGGTCCCTGTCAAAGATGGGGCTCAGGCCCCTGAAGCCGCTGTAGGGTCGGTTGGCCCCATTGAGCAGGGCCTGGGCTTGTGAAGCGTCCAGAGGGCAGATGTAGTCAGTGGAGTCGTCAGTGCGCTTCTTACGGTGGCCAAAACTGGAGAAACCCATTTTACGTGGCTGAGGAACAACAAATGAAGATTAAAACACAACAACATGATCTAATGTATCATCTAATTCTTACTTAAAGTTAATATTGGAAACACTTATAATTGAATAACATTTAAATCTTTAGCAAATTGAATATCTAAAATGATTATCTATTTTTCATACTTTACATTGTAATGACCAAATTCACGTTTAGTTTGATTTAGTTTTTAGTATTTTATTTTTTTTGATACAAAACATTTATCTATCTATCTATCTATCTATCTATCTATCTATCTATCTATCTATCTATCTATCTATCTATCTATCTATCTATCTATCTATCTATCTATATATACACACACACACATATATTTTTACATCTGACACTATATTATTATTATTATCACTACTACTACAAGCATTAATAAAAATAATAATAATAATAAATCAGAACTTTCCACCAAATTTAATATTTTTTTTCATTATTATTAAAATACATTTAAATTAATATTAAAATAATTAAAATAAATAATAAATAATTGTGTTTGATACTGGCACATTACTATTATTATTATTAATAATTATTAACTTTTCTTCACCAAATTCAATTAATTATTATTAAATTCCACGTCGTTTTCATTAATTAACTATTCAAATAAAATAATTAAAATTAATGAATTGAATTGGGCTAGATATCAGAAACTGCCTTATGATTTGATAAACTGCGAATTATCAAATTATCATAATCGGATTGTGACAAAAGACCAAATAATGAATCTCCAGAATCTGTTTCAAATTTTTTGAAAAAGATTCAAAATAATAGAAAAATAAGAGACCCTTTAATGCTGTTTGTTGGAAATTATTTATTTCTCTGCATAAGTAGAGCATTTTAAACACACTCTTTCTATAATCAAGAAAATTAATGGCTCAACTGCCTAAATGATGACAGAAATGTTTCATCTAAAGCTTCACTATGCTTAGTAAGTGTGTTACATACTGTATGAGCATTTGCTCAGCACATTTGGTCTAGATGGACTAAGCGCAGCGCCGGCGCTGTGGTGGGGCATTCGAGGGCCGTGCCCCCCCTAGCGGTCATTGATGCCCCTCCTACAGGCCATGGCGTGGCCCAAAAAAAATATCCCTTTTAGTTATTATTTTAATATTAAATGTTCAAACTGTAAACTTAAATTAATTCAAATAAAAAGAATGGGGAAAATGCATAATTTTGTTTGTGCATGGCACGTTAATAGGCTTCGTCATGGTGAATGCTTATTGGTCGCCGAGCAAACTTGTTACATTTGATTTGCAGCATGCGCGCAAAATCCATTTCAAGTTGAAGAACAGTTTGTCCGTCTATATTATAGACAAATGTTAGCAGCTAATTTTAAAAATTTCTAAAAAAAAAAAAAAAGATTTTAGACCTCCGCAGCCTCGTCAATCAGTAGACTTAGATACGGGCCACGACGATCACCAGTACCACGGTCTATGAGAGCCGAGCTGGCGCTTTTTCTGCAAAATGCTAGCTCCGGACAACCGCCAAAAGATTTAATACGCAGACATTTGTGTGATGATGTCCAATTCGTTTTCTGAAGAAAAAAGCCTTAAGTTTTCAGAAACATCTATACGAAAAAACTTTGTCTAATGGGGACATTTTTTTGCCGGTTTTTCAAAGCTTCAAACTGATTCAGTGTTTTATTTTTGTCGTCGTAATTTGTTAATTATTTAAGTATAAAAAATATATTGCTATTTATTGTAGGCCTATTTTATGTTTTTTATTTAGCCTATATTTATATTATTATTTTCTTTCCTGTTCTGTTGTTTAGGCTATCTGTTCTGGGCCGGGTTTCCCGATAACGATGTAGCCTAGCCTATCTTAGCTCTTAAAAGCGCTCTCTACGTGCAAGGTTATAAACATTAGCCGCAATTCCTCGCGCGTTTCCCAAAAATGTAGGCTACTGAACTCGAACGCGAGAATAGGCTACTACGTGCTACTTAAGTCGCTGTCCATTCGCAAAGTGCTGAACTAGGCTATACTAACCTTATATGGAATCGGAACGTTTTAACTAACAATCGTCATCTGTTGTGTATTAGTAATCAAGACAGGTAAAAATAAAAAAATAAAAAAATTATATAATGACATTCTTGTAATAATAAAAAACTCCATAGTCACGGGAAGGAGGAGGCGGGAACCGGCGAACATTTAAATAAAACTTTAATAACCAAATAAAGATAAAACAGCGCGACAGCCACTCACGGGCAACTGCCTCGCACAAACAAAAACCAAACACAAAATAAAGCCCAGGCCTGGTCCTCTCTCGTCCTTCACTGTCGTCGCTCCTCTTTTGTATCCTCCCAATCTCCTCCGTGGGAATCGAGACCGGTGAGTGGAGCAGGTGTCGCTCATTTCCAAATCACTCCACCGGCCTCGCTCCGTTCCCACGGCTCTCGGCCCCGCCCCACTCGTCACAATTCTATATAGATAGATCATTGGAGCTAACATTCTAGGGTAGAATGTCATTCTATATAGATCATTGGAGCTAACTGACTCTTGCCGTATCCGGTCGGCAAAACAGCAAATTACAGCCCTGTCTTCTGTTCCTCTTTTAGATAAAAAACCAAGTCTAAATCGTTCATTGTCATTCTATATAGATCTTTCAGATTTAGGTCTGGATTTCCATGCTACTATGATGTTGCCAATGCGTCTAAAAATATTTATCAAACGACAGTGCCCCCCCGCCGATGATCCAATGCCCCTCCAGTAGATCTGCTCTGACGCCGACTCTGACTAAGCGAAATGGAAGTGTTAAAACATGTGAGATTAAACTGAGATTAAACAGGAATCGGACAGCTGAAGCATGTGTCTGTTTATGTCAGGGCTTCCGATTTTGTTCAGTTGCAGGGATGAAGGTGTTTCTAAATATTTAGTCAGCAAATGTGAATCAAAGACAAATCTACGATTTCTCACCCGGACTTTAGCGGTGGTGGTTAGCGGCGTGTAGCCTGATGATTCCAGATACTCTTGTTTCTCCTGCTGAGCCTGAGAGCCCACCAGCATGTTGAAATTAGTGGCCAGATGCCTCCTCAGAAGAGTCTTCTGAGGGGGGATGTTCAGGAGCATCGCCAGTGTGTCTGAGTTAAAACGAGGTTCTAAGATCTGTTAAAAAAAAAAAGAGAGAGAGAGAAAAAAAAAAGATGATCTGCAGTTACAGTACTATGGTGTTCTGAGTAGTTTTTAGTGTGCTGCTAAGCATTTGCTAGAGTGGTCTGGATGGGTGCTTGCTGGTTATGAAAAGAGCCCATAAGAATTGATTTAGGAGTTGCAGGAGAACGTGTAACATGTGAGTTGCTCACTATGAGTCCTCCATGCACTCCGCTGCCTCTCAGGTTGGGAGCGTATTCTGCCAGGTCAACTGATCTGAGCCACTCCATCACACGGTGATTGGACCACTGAACAACCTCAGAAGGCGATGTCTTATTCTGTCAAACAACATGAATTAGCATATCAATAATGAGCAATATCAGTCCTGGAAGTATAGAAGTGGATTGCCCTCTCTGTGTTTCTGTTTATTTCATCTACACCTCGTCTCCAGGTCTTCTTTTGAGGCAGCTGGGGTCGAACTTGTTAACATGTAGGACGTGGATAGCACACTTGATGCTAAGATGATGCAGCTGACTGGTGACTTTCAGGAACAGCAGATCATTCTGAGAATGAAACCAAATTACCAATATTGACCACATATGATATATTAGTTAATTCCAGTCCTCTAAATTGATTTGCAAGGTCCTATAGGAAGTTAAGATATTTACCACTGTCAAGTACTGCAGCATTCTTCCGTCCACACGTCCTTCACTAAACTGGTCTTTATACTGTGGTAAACCAATATCATCCAGCCACCCTGTGTAGAAATAACAGTTTCTTTATATAGAGTGTAACTGCTATATTTTTTTTTACTTACATTATCTTAAATATATGTATGTATTAGGGCTGTCAAATGATTAATCACGATTAATCACATCCAAAATAAAAGTTTTGTTTACATAATATATGTGTGTATACTGTGTATATTTATTATGTATATATAAATACACACACATAAATTATATATTTAGAAAATATTTACATGTATATACATTTATATATTTATATTCTTATATTTTATATTATATATAAATATATTTAATATATAAACATAACATATTCTTCTTAAATATATACATGCATGTGTGTGTATTTATATATACATAAATAAATATACACAGTATACACACATATATTATGTAAACAAAACTTTTATTTTGGATGTGATTAATCGTGATTAATCATTTGACAGCCCTAGTATGTATGTATGTATGTATGGAGAACTAGGAGTGTCACTTAAAGTGAAGTAATTAATTATAAACAAAATAAAAATTAAACAAGCAAATAAATAACTTTTTATATTGACAAATAAATATACAAATTTTAATTTACATTTTAAGCCCTTCATAAATGCAATTTAAATGTTCCATTAAAAAATAATAATAATAATAATTCTGTGTATTTGTTCATTTGAAAAGAACATTTATTTGTTTACATTTTTATATTTTAATTAATATTTTGGACTGATTAATTATATTTTGTTACAGCACTGGTCCTCCATATGTGCTACAAACAAAATTGTAAAAAAAAAATATTTATCAGTAATGCATATGCAGAATGATGAAAATTGTCTGCATTTGTCTCAGAGTGGTTTCATGGGTACATACGTGTGACCCAGATGTGATCCAGTTCAGAGGATTTCTCTGTGATTTTGGTGCTGAAGGAGCGCAGAGCCAGCTGGAGCTTCTTCCTGTGAAGTGGATGTTTAATTCCCAGCTCCTACATGTGAAAAAATAAAAACATCTCAGAAATCAAATTGGTTGTTACAGCATATTGTTTCTGTGGTAACAGAGTTCTCAATATCAAGAAATGAAAACAAATATTTTGAAATGTTCGATTAAATAAAGCATAAAGCCTCACATAAATGTTAGAACTGTTAACATTCACTAAAAACCAAAGCCGAACATTCATTTGAGTGGGTTTGATGGCAGAACAAAGTAGTAAGTCCTGCAGCATTACAGACATGGAACAGAGGTTAAAGTCGCCCTGGCAGGTAGAACCAAACCAAGATTTGATCTCTCACCTTCTCAATGTCCTGCGAGGAGAGTAAAGTCTGACCACTGGTGACCCACTGTCTGGCCATATTCACATACTGAACCAGACCAAACTCCTCCATCCATGCACACACCTGATCACATGACCATTTTGAGAAGGGGGCATTCATGTCACTGCAGAACACATGTAGAATTTTAGAAACGGTGAATAATGGTGCTTGTTTATGTATATTGCATAGTAGGTGCTGAGATACCGTGCTGAGGCACTGGTGCCCGGGCAGGTGAGTCGAGGGCCGGCCGTGGCCCTGAAACCCCCTCTCTTGAAGTCAGAATCAGAACCGTCTGCAGGAAGACTGCCTGACTGTGTTCTTCTGATCCTATGAACCAGAGCAAAAAAATGTGGAACATAAGGGCAAAAAAAAAAAAAAAAAAAAAAAAAAAAAAGGAATATAGCCAATAAAATCACAAGCCACTTTTCATGATACAATCCAATCCTGAAGGATAAAATGAAAACTTATGCCCTACACTAATTTCCATATTTCACACAATATCACTTAAAACACATCATATTAGAAAAAATATTGCTTTTATGAAAGCTGTCTTTAAACGATAAAAAAACCGCTCAAATACTCACTTTCCCCACAGTTTTTGAATGCTTTTCTGGTTCTTCTTGTCCTCTGGTGAAACAGGAGACTGCTGACCTGATTCTACTCCAGACGACATGGGTGAGAGGTCAGACAAGGTCGAATCATCTGTCTTCTCTGCCTTTCCTGTGAACAGGAAGCAATCCACGTAAAATGTCTAACTTTCAAATTTAGAACTGTTCCAATGGAGAACGATGGAGGTAGTTTAAGTTTGAGATCCCTGCTCTAGAGTAAAGACTTTGAATAATAAACCACCAAAGCAGGGCAAACGCTCAAACTTTTCTAGTTTTCAGCATCAGACTTCTGTAGCCTATATAAAACCCAAATGAATTTCTCCTTATTCCTTTTTTCCATATATAGTACATTACATTTGCATCAAATCAAGTTTAAACTCAAAGTCTAATCTCTGAGTCGAGAGAGAGAGTGAGAGAGAAAGGAAAAATAAATCCCCTGCTTTCAGCTTTAAAGAATCAGGATAGAAGAGCTTAGGTTAAATCCAATATGACACAGCAAGAGTGTGTTCTGTGGTCGCATACAAACGTGAGATTGAGAGGACAATACCTAAAGCTGGAGCACTGGCGCTTCGGCAGCGGTCTTCACACCGAGTGAGAGAGGAGAAACACATGTGGAGACAGTCGCACAGCCCCAAGAGATGGGTTAGTCAGAGAGAAAGAGTAACGAGAAGATACACAGAAGCCCATGCAAAGACACTGTGTTAAAAAAGGCTGAATAAGATGGTTAAAAAGCTGTTATGGTCAAAAAGCTTAGAGGACAAAAGTATTTAGAAAATGGAAGAGCAAACAAGCACAATCAAACCAGCTGAGGTTATACAGTATTAATCAGGTCAAAGGTTGTATGATAAAAATGATGCCTGTGTCTGAAAGCTAAAAATGCAGTAAAGTACACAGAAACATCCTATCTATTATGCCTAAAAATACATTTATTTACAAAATCATTTTTCTATTTGTATTTTTATTTTAATATTTTAGAACACATATTTAATATTTATATTTTATTATGTTTAGATTTTTTAACTTATTGAAAAAATTAAAATTTGATGAAAATTTACTCAGTCCATCCAAGATCCAAGTTTGTTTCTTCATCATTTTTTTTTTTTTTTACTTTATTAAATTTGGAGAAATTTAGCATTACATCACTTGCTCACCATTGGATCCTCTGCAGTGAATGGGTGCCGTGAGAATGAGAGTTTTTAAGTGAACTATTACTTTAATTTATAGCAAGAAATAAACATTGTACACACTAAATGCATGGTTCTCTCAAAAGCTCACTTAATTTTGTTTTCAGAAACAGCCCATGTTAACAAATTATTTCAACACAAAGAATTATGGGTGTTGTGAGACAATTGCGTACTCAGGTTGAATTCGCTGCCTTCACTTTCATCAGGAGACAGTTGCGCTGGGGAAGACGGCTGCAGTCTCACTCCATTCTGCTCTGGACGACTAAACTTGCCCGGAAGTGTCTGGTATTTGTTATTTTCAGGATTATATCGGTTCTGTGGAAGAAAATAATTCATCTTAGTGATTAAATATTCATGTTGAGATTTTTATATTGCTATTGATTATATTAACCGTAAAAATGCATAATTACAAACAGCTTTAGAATTTAATTAAACATGTAACAAATAAATTAACAAATAAACAAATAAATTTAATCTCGAACAACAAGAAAAAAAAACTCTAATATCAGTTGTAAGCGTTTTCTTATTAATAAGCATTTTTGTTAAAATTAAGCCAGGCAAACAAATAAATGTGCGTACGTTATGTTAAATAATACATGTGCATACAGCAAAGGCTATTGTTGTGGTTCTGGTGTTGTGTTCGCTTTATTTCATTGGTTTATGTTAGCTAATAGTACCTCTAAAACAGCCTCTACCGGTTGGCCCACTACATGCTTAAGAAAAAACAATAGTCAAAACACACAAACATACACTCAGATGAGTAACATTGTTAGTTGAAACATACAAAATCAAAGCACTATTGTTCATGTTAATCTAGCATTAAAGAGATCTGAGTTGAGTTGAGACATTCAGACTTAAAGCATGTTGTTAATGATATGAGTTAGTTGGCCACAAGAAGCAGAATAGTCATATTAATTTATACAAAATGATTCTGGTTTTTGTACCATCTGTAAGCTTCCACTTTGGAGTTCTTCTAAGCTGGTGGACAGCATCCGTGGCACTGACCTGAAAATAAAACCATGAACAATTATATTGAACAAGCTTTGCTTACATTATTGCAGAATAAGTGCATCTTGTTTGTTCAGGTTACATCACAGACTAACTAATGTAAGCTAGAAGCATATTCTCATGGTTAAAAACAATAGATGACTGAAATTAGAGCATCAGAAACAAAAACATTTGTATTATATGTTGCATTAACCCAATTTAAAAAATAAAGTGATAACGATGAAAATGAAAACTGGATTGCTATTTGACTTCCAATGGAACAAAATTAGAATGGTTTTATTCACTTTCAGTTTGCATGCTGACAATAACATCGTTCCTGTCAAATTTGAATGACATTTTTGCAAAAATAAATAAATAAAATAGTAAAGCAATCTCAAGGCAAAACTCCATTATTAAATTGAAAAAGAAAATATGAAAAAAAATGACATTTACATTTTTACAAATCTTTTGCACCATTAACATACATATTTTTCAATTTAATTTTCTTTTTTCTATTTCACAGTATACAAAATTATTTTCTATTTGCACATATACTGCAAAAATTATAATTTCTGCTAAATGTATCTAGTAATTGATTGTTGTAAAAAAATGTAACATGCACTAGAGGAATATTGAAAACATTGAAATATCAAAGGAAATGCTCCAGCCATAACTAGATTGATTAGTAACAGCGTGTGTGGTGTGTGGCAAAAACATCACAAGAACAAGGCCACTGCTTCTTTAGAACCCCTTTTAAACCAGCAGAAACACACACACACTCCACTTGCCATTGTCTGCTGTAAAAGCCCAAGTGGCCAATGGATACCATCGAGGTCTCCATGGAGGGCTGTATACTGCGAAAGCTGGGCCAGAGAAGGATAGAATAGGATGGAGTGCAAGGAAGAGAGATAGAGTTGACAAAATCACATTAGCTTGGGTGAATGATTAGGACAGCGAGTTTGCAACTAAATGGTCCTTCTTCCAAAGAGGCCTCCTGATCCCTACTGCCTTTAAGAACAGCGTCCCACTGAGATTCTGCTATAATCAATGTACTGTTATTAATACAACCTCTCACTCACCTGGAGTCAAGTTCCCTCTGTAAACATGGAGGAGAGACCAGGAGTGGCGACGGGCCTCGGGAAGACATCTGTGGAGAGTAAAATAAGTAGAACTTAAAACCTAAAATCTAACCAAAATTGAATGGAAATATGGAGACAAATGGACCACAATCTATGCCTTTTAGCATTTTAGGGTTTCCCCTGAAGTCCGCTTATAATGTTAGTCAAGATTTCTTGCACCAAAAAAACAAAAACAAAAAAACAATGTAATTTTTCCAAAATCATTTTCCACATTTTTCACTCTGACAATTTCAAA
This sequence comes from Cyprinus carpio, assembly GCF_018340385.1. Lineage (NCBI taxonomy): Eukaryota > Metazoa > Chordata > Actinopteri > Cypriniformes > Cyprinidae > Cyprinus > Cyprinus carpio. Next base: position 8,421,117 of record NC_056596.1, on the reverse strand, counting down.
TTAAGGATTGTTTGTTTTTGAAAGAAATTCAAATTTAGTTCTTTTATTCAGCAAGTAGGCATTAAATGTATAAAAGTGATAGTAAAAGATTTAAAGTGTTACAAAAGATTTCAAATAAATGTGTTTCTTTTTTTTTTCCAAATAGAAAAAATGCATTATAATTTCCACAAAGATATTAGGCAGCACAAATGACTTCTGTGACACTGAAGACTGGAGTAATGCCTGCTGTAAATTCAGCTTTGCATCACAGGAATAAATTCTTTTTTTTTTTTTTTTTTTTTTTTTTTTTTTTTTTTTTTTATTAATTACGTATTTTTAATAAACACAGCCTTGGTGAGCATAAGAGACCTCCTTCAAAAAACATTAAACGAAAACAAACCCCAAACTTTAAATGGTAGTGCATATAGACTTCTATATATAAATTATCATTGGCTAATTTCTTCACATGTAAAACAACCCACTCTTTTAATGTGCTTATGGTTGCAACATTTTGATGATTTCTGAATAACCTGTTTTTCCATAAATGTTCTGGTTGTACTTGGAAGGAACTCAAAAAAGCAAGATCATGCAGTTTTTCCCTGATATGACCCGTTTGAAACCTTGAACAGTACCTGTAGCTCTGATCTGACAATGTCAGAGTATGCTTTATGCGTCAGGGCTCTTATTTTTCGAGTGCCATTAAGATCCTCTTCACTGCTGTCAGACAGCAACATATCATTGGTCACTGAAGAAACACAGAATCACATTCAGGGTCAAATTCATCTAGTAATGGTGACTAAAACATTAAAATAGTAAAATTAAGTTTTACTCAAAGGTACCTTGAGAAAGGGCTAATTTGTCCTTCAATTTTCTGTACTGGACCAACAGAAGTTTGAGTTTCTCTATATGTCGATCCTTCAGAAATGAAATAGAGTTGATGTTTAGTCTATAAACAAATCCTCTCCCTGTTACAACATGCATGCTGCTTCCTGCAGATTTTGGACCTGTTAACAAATGCAAAGTGCACAGATGCTGACTTACCTTTTCATTATTGGCAGCTATTAGCATCTCCATTCCAGTTTTTAACCTCTGCAGCTCTTGATCTGGAACATAAAGAGCACCATTACATCATTATGGCAGTGTTGGGGAAACTAGTTTAAATTATAACATTAGAGTTTCAATGTACTGTAGTAAGACTACAAGCAAGATTCGCTAATATGCAGTTATATACACTAATCTACATGCAAAAAGAAACTTCATTAGATGTTTTTGTTAGATACATAATCTAAATTATATAATTCATAATTTAATCCAAGACATATTTCTGACACAAAAAACAATAGGAGTTTTGAACAAATGAACACTGATTAGGCCGGCAGCCTCAAATCTGAAAAAGTAAATTCACACTAAATACAACTAGAATACACCCTGATTTAAATGAACATAGATATGCACAGCAGATTTAATGAAATACTATGCAGTATATGAAGAACATTTAGGACAAATTGACTGACTAGACAGAATTAGACTGTGTTTTTCTAGAATGAATGAACATTTCTGAACTACAAAAAATGTTGCTACTTTTAGTTACTCATCCAACACTGCATTGTGGTGACACACTTCATTTACAAAACACACTGAGCGATGATGTTGAAGTAAACCAGCCCTCCAGGGGAAAAAAAATTCTCTGTGGTTAAGTGACAATCCAGAAAAGTTCAGAAAGACGTGATGGTCTTTCTGAAGGTTTGCCAGGAGAAATATAGTAGTTGACAGGTGAAACACTCTTTAAAACAACATTGAACAAAGCAGTGATTTAATTCAAGACTCATGCTCAGACAAACTGCCTCTGTCAAGTCAGTTACCTCAACCTCATCCTGCAGCGTTAACCTGGTTAGAGCTGGCCGACCACCTCAGCTAAATTAAGTCAACCAGCTACCATGTTTGACAAACCAGCATGACGTCCTAAAACTAGAATGAGCTAGTATTTCCAGCAAGGAAACCTTCCTTCACAACACCATATATGGAAATAAATTCAAAATAAAATCAAAGTCAACTATAATTTATAACATAATGGTGCCATTGTACTTATATATATATATATATATATATATATATATATATATATATATATATATATATATATATATAAATAATTTTTATACTTTATCCATTTTAATAATATTTTCTAATTATTGTGCAATATATTTAACATCACAATTCAACATGGATTACAAATAAAATTAAATATTTCAATATTATAAATCAATTTATAATATTATATTTGATTTTTTGATGTATAATATAATATTTTATATATTTCACATATTAGATTTTAAACTTTATACTGCATACTTTAACTACTATTAATATTATTTTGTAATTATGTATTACATTTAACTGCACATATAAAAACTATCTTTTCACACACTGTGATGACTCGGAGTAATACTTTACAGTCAATAAAATACACCCACCATTGTGTTGTTAATAATGCACAAATTATGAGATTAACTGCTAAAATGTGCTAAAATGAAGTTCAGCAACATACAAAACATGTAAGCTGCGAGTAGTTGATTCATCCTTTCTTTTTCTTTCTTTGAACTGTCCCTGGTACTATATTAAGGAATATTTTAGCTCACAGACCCATGGGAAAGCAATGAGTGGCTGCGGGGTGTGACAAGCATGAATCAGCCACTTAACACCCCCTCCACACACACACACACACATACACACACACACACACACACACACACACACACACACACACACACACACACACACACACAGGTAAACATTGATGGGATTGCAAGGAAGAGAGGAACATATTTAGTAATTCATACATTTTGTCTATTTGATTTTGATGTTTCTTTGATGTTTATTCCTAGAAAATAGCAACATTCAACAGTCAAACTAATCAGGGTTTAAAACTGTCCTTAAGGCTTAATTTTTAAAGGGTTTAGGTCCTATTTTGTACCATATTAGTGGAAAGTGTCTTTTATTAATGTAATGCTAAATTATTCTGCACTAAGGCCTCAGTAGGCCTCACTTCAGCAACCGTTAGGATTTAATCTTCTTAGAGGTACCTCTCTCTGTGATGTCATTGTTGATGGTTCTTTGGGACAGAAGCTGATTCTGTAGACACACGATTTCAGCATTCTTCGTAGCAAGCAGCTGCTGGAGTTTGCCAATCTCAGTCTAAAAAGAAAAAACACTTTAAACCACCATTTTACTAACACTTTCATGTAAGAAAGAAGAAAACAAGGTCCACATTTTACACAATGGTGTATCTTAATATTAATGCTTTTTGAGAGAACAGGGAAATCTGACACTGACAACACAAAAGTGACAGGCACAATAGGGTTAAATACAGGTTAAAATGACCTTCACCATTTTGGAAGGTGAGAAATGGTACATTAACATTTAAAAACACCCACTATATTGTCACAAAACAGGGGAAAAAAGTTGGACTACCACACACACATGTAAGCTTTTTCTGTTTCATATGTAGAATATACCTACTGTTCATATACCACCACCAAAATGCTAGCACAACTCTCTGACATGATTTCCCAGAAAACCCATTCAAGTAACTATGCAAGAACTACAGTAGGCTACAAAGTTAAAAAAGGCACAAAATAATTTATTTTGAGCTGAATTAACAAACACAAAAACTCTTTCCACACTGTAGCTTTCTAGCTAGCTAAATCAAGATAACAGATTTCAGACTCTCGCGTTACATCATCTTGAAAAGATTACATCATCCCCATCAGAAATTTGAGACTGGCTAAAACTTCTTTGGCAGCAGATTCCTTACATCAGTGTCCAAACCTTGTAAATGCTCAAATGTTAGCACATAGGAAAAGACACGACCTTCCTGTTATTTCTGTGCCACCAACAGCACCACAAATAAACATTCCCTCATCAGCCATTGTTTAGTCAAACATGAGAGAAGGTTGCGTGGGTAGTAACAGGCAAACAAGACTTAACTAGGGAAAAGGGATTTGTAGTATTTCATTACAGGCTATAGGAGACAATAAGACATGATGAAATGTACATAAACAATGTGCTGTATGTACAGATTTAGTGTGTGAATCTGTTTACATCCCCATACCGAACTGCTCAACCCTTGTTCCCAAGATGGACAGACCTGACAATCTACCAGAGAATGAAGTCATACGAACCCACACTAACATGCAAGTACTCACACAAACAGAGATAGATGATCTATAGTAGCCTATCCACATGTACAGTTTCCCTTCACTGCTCACTTCCACACATAATATGGTTTCAAAGATTGCCGCTAGACCATGTGGAGCTCTATCCTTGGCTAAAACTCTCGAGCAATTGCAAGCCATCTAAATGGGTCACCATTTAAAATTGGGGATCATGAAGCTGCAAGATTATCGTAAAATATCTAGTGAAGAGCTTGTCAACAACTGACCAAGTACCAATCAGTGATGTAAAACAGGTGTCTAATCTCACTCTTAGATGGCTTTACCTCCAGCACATCTCCCTGAAAGTTTTGAGTGATCTTCAAAAGTTTGATTATGTGGTATAAGTTTGTTTAATTGGGGTTGTAGCTAAGCTCTACAGGATAGTGGCCTGGATTGGATAACCCTGACATAAAACAAATCTAGATGGAAGAGGGTTCAAGAAGCACAAGGACTGGGAGCTCAGAGAGGCATAACAACCAAAGGAGTGGACATTTTCATGGAACTATTACAAAGCTTGGAAAATGTAGACTTCCTGAGTAGAGGTGGAAGTATTATGAAATCAACCCTGTCTTAAATGGCACTCTTGATGCAAACTTCATGTGGTCATGGGGTCTTTCATGTTTGGGTGTCCCTATGGTCCACGAGACTGTAGCGTGTCCCATTTTATGATTCAAAAGGGTACTCCCCATGTGTCGTCAACAGATTTTGAAGAAACCTATAGTGGTCAGTTATCCAGCAACATTACGTCATGTGAACTCAAAAGGAACGCAAGGGTGAGGGTGCCATTTTGGCCATCATTGCCCTGTCCTTTGTGTCATACTCCTCAGGGACGATGATAAGGGATAAGGAGGGGGAGCAGGGTTAAGCACCTGAGCTGTCCGACAGCGCTTCTCCCAATGCTGTCGTTCTACCTGAGTGTGCTCAACCGTGAGCTTCAGTGTAGAAAGCTTGGTCATGAGCGACTGGTAACAGACATGGAGGGAATAGGTGATAGAAAGCTGGAGGAAGAGAAAGCCAGAGGGACGTTCATTATGCTAAGAGCTTAAGAGATTGTGAGTGTGCAGTGAACAATTGAATAAAAAGTATGTATAGAAAAGTTACGGGATCAGAGGAGGAAATTGCATTGACAAGAGTTTGCATTTGGGATTAAGCCAATATGGCTAAAGAGGCTGTTAGTAAATGCTGATAGGGCAGTTAAAGTTCGTAATGAATAATACAGAATGACAAGATACTAGACTGAAGGCTAATAGGAGTCCAGATTAAATATGCATTACCTTAGTGGCTTTGAGCTTCCTTTCATATTGTGATTTCTCACCCTCCAGGTCTTCAACCTTGCTCTTAAGAATGTGAAGCTCTTGTAACAAAACCTGATGAAAAACAGAAACAAAGAAGAACAATTACACACAACCTTGCAGTGGCAAATATCCAACCATTCTGGTAACTGCTCCTGGAAAAACTATGCTTCTGTCTAAGGTACAGAGCCCCTAAATTGACCTTGCAGAAAAATAAAACCCTGAGACTTTCTTGTGCATGTGGAAAAATGTTCTTGTGGGCACTCGAAAGTTCTAGGGGCTTTTTTCCTGCAAATTCAACTTCAGGGGTTCCGTGCTATGGTCATTCATATCAATACAAAGGAAATCAGGAGAAAGGGTTTGGACTGATCCATAAAACCCACACACCGTGCAGTTAAAACACAAGAAAGCTCTGGAGATTCCTGGAAAACCTTATTAGTTTCTTAAAAAGATAACTCGGGTCCTCAAAAACTGCCCAAATTGATCAAGGAAAAGAATCTAATAGAGTCACCACTAAGCCCACAACCCTTCTGGAAGCTCTCTGGATCTACTCAGCAACCGTTAGCGTTAGTGAACTTCCATCATGCAGGTTTACACCCAAAATAAATCATGACATTCTGTCATCGGAACACACTGCAAACACCAGTAACCATGAGATTCCCACAGTGGAGCCCACAGACAAATTGGATTCACTGTAGAAAGAGGCAGTTAGTAGCAATTCCTGTTGGAGTGTCCAAAAGTGAGATGTGGGAATGGTTATGTTTTAGGGTAAAGCAAGGAGGTAAAAAGGGGGTCTTGAAGTAAATCCACCACGTAATGAGGATCTGCCTACATTCTCTTCTCCACTTCTACAGCGGCAGCTGCATTCCTCAGCATCAGAGGCACCAAGGCCCACATCGGGGCTCTGGTCGAGAGCCTCACGTGTGCCACTGTCCCCCAGACTCTCCAGGGCTCGCTGCTCCTGGATGCGATTGCTGATTTCCTCATGGAATTTACACATCTGCTCCTGTAGTTCACTAATTAGATTAACCACACTCTGAGAGAGCAAAAACAAGAAAGCCAGAAAAAAGGAAAACTTTGATCAGATTTGGAAACACAGTTACACATAGACATAGATGGTCTCATGATTAATCTGAATTCTCTGAATAGGCATATTCATTTTTGGCTTTGTGGACCTTAGGTTTCAGAATCAATTTACATTTCCACTCAAAACAAGTATTTCTGGAGGTTCAGGTTTAGTTTTCTAAAGTTTGGCCCTGTGGACTTTTAGAAAAGAAATTCTCTTAAAACAAACTTAAAAAAAAATAAATAAAAAAAAGTCCACAACCAATGCCCAACATAAATGTGTTTATACACATACCTTTCATGTTTCAGCATTTTTTTTATGTTATACTTGAAATAACGTTCTTCTGTATAAATGGTGGTGAAGGGACCTGCATTGTGACCTACTCTTTGCTGGTAATTTTTTTTTACTGACCTACTTTTAAATTTAAAGAAGGGTCTACATGAGGACAAGCTTTTCTGGGAACCAAAATACTGGATTTCAGAGGATAAAATGCAGGTGTTTGAGATTCAAATAAATGTTGGGCATCTGTAATACTTAATCTGTGACATATGATGGTACCATGCGCCAATTACAAGATCTGACTTTAGATCTGATCCAGTTTGTTTTTCTCTTGTGAAAAAGTGAATGATTAGTCAGGCTAATCTTGGCTATTCTGACAGAGGCAAAGGCTGTCAGCCAGAGGAAGTTTCATATGATATTCCCTGTTGATGCTAAAGCTGATGATAAGGCACACGTTCCATGCTTATATTTAGCTCTATGCTAAAGGTGAGTGGGGGAGATGTGTGTGGTGAAATTGTTTTGTGTCTGTTGTATGTTTGAAGTGAATTTCTGCCATTCCATCCTGTTGAATGGAGCCTTGCAGCTGTCACCCTTGAGGCCAGTGTTTGTTGATGCAACAAATGCAAGGAGAGCTCTGTTACCACAGAACATAGAGTGTGCAATTACTAGTGTTGCTTTCGTCAACGAAAATTATGACTAAATATCGTCATCAACGAACCTTTATCATGTGACAAAAGCAAGACGAGACGCAACGTAAATGCATGTGATGATGGCTATAATTAAATGTATAATGCAATATTGTTAACGAATAAAAACGAGACTAAATTTGGTTTACAAAATAAAAACTATGCTAAAATCTCTCTTCATTTTCGTTGACCAAAACGAGACGAAACAAAACGTTATAATATTATTTCGTATCACGTTATTATTTTGCAGTATTTCTGTTCCCTGTGTCTCACTGCGCAAATGTGACCGACATCACTTCCTCAAGCCCCACTCACGGCATTATTTAGAAGATGACAACAAAGTTAAGCCCTATTCACACCGCCAGCGACTTTTTCTTTGCTTGTCGCTTGTGGCTGCCAATTGAGGTATCTACTGGGCATTCTCACTACTGGTTGCCTAGTTACCCCATAACACTCTACTACAGCAGATGAATCACATGCTCTCCACTGACTTTACTCCCATTGGTTGTCGCTCGTGAAATTCGCTTCTTTGCATACATTTTTATTTTTTATTAATAATTTTTTGCATAAAGTTGAGGAATTCTGTACATTTGTTGCTTGACACGCATCGCTTGACATGCCCACATTCCTTCACCAACGGTCACTGCCGCTCGTGTCGCCGGAAGTCGCCAGCTCTCCATTGAAAATGAATGGGATTATGTTGCTCTGTCGCTGTGTGTCACTGTAGGTGTGAACGGGGCTTTAAATGGGATTTATACATTCACCTGGCTCCGCTGACTGCGAGCGCACCTTCCCAAAAGGATGAGGCTTTTATACTTGTCACGTTCGCGTCGTAGTATTCTTTGAAATGACAGGGGAGCGACGAGGAGTAATTGTCCCCTAAAACCGTCGGGAATCACCGGTGAGAATTCATTTGTCAGTACAAGTCTTGTGACGAATGAGTTGATGAATTAATAATTTCTTTATGTACAAACTTAAAACAATCTTAAACTATTGACTGTATTTTGCATCAAACACAATACAACTTTAAGCAAATAGTGTATAATTAATATCTAAATGAATTCTAATTCTTTTTTATACAATAAAAATAAAACATACTTCAAATAAGAAGCCTTGGACAAACTATGCAAACTCCTGATGGAGTTTGAACTTCACATTAAACTGCTTCTGTTTCACACAAATGCTGTGAGAATGCTGTGCACTCTGCCACGTGAAATTAGTTTGTGTGTACTCAAAGCGAACTTCCAGCAACACTGCGATGATGTCATATTTTCCACGCTTACCCAAGCGAAATTGCAGACGCACCGAGTATAAATCAGCCTTGACACAGAGAAAGGGACCGATGGCCAGCCAGCCGGGGTTCGTCTTTGGGAGAAAAATTAGCAGATTATTATTTTTTTTTTACATTTATTTTATTTAAATTTATGTGTGTGTACTTCTAACATGTTTGGTTGGAAAATAAATGTTGTAAATTCAAATCAGAGTGTCCTCCGTGTCTGGAATGGATATATTCTTGAGTCTATAAGATAACAATAATATAATAAGATAACCTTGTTTGAAATGGGTTTGGCTAAAATAAAATTTTGGTTTCGTCTATACTTCTAGGTACTTTTACTATATTGACTGGGTTAAATAGAATTGCATTACTAAAAAGAGACTAAAATACCTTTTTCATTGACTAAAATGTCATCAGTTTTCGTCGACTAAAACTAGACTAGACTAAAAAGAGTATGAACGTGACTAAAACTAATAAAAACTAAAATGACAGCTTCACACAAAGACTAGACTAAAACTAAAATTAAAACAGGCCGCCAAAAACAACACTAGCAATGACAGTATGGATTTATGAGAAAAAAGATTCACTCAGTAAACCCACAATTTCAACATAAACCAGTCACAGAATATGCACATACTTTTGTGACAAGCAAGATTTGTGCAATTCTCAATTTTACTGTTTATAAATATGTATGTGTATGTATATATATATATATATATATATATACACACACACACACCCATACAAATATAAATGTTATATAAACACACACATAAATATTAAATGTAAAATCTACGTACCCTAACTGAAAGCGCACATTGTACAGAACATCTATTAGCAGCTTTTCCTTCGCTTTTTGCTTCATTTCTAAAGTGAATGACACCCATTGCAGATATGTGTGCAGCTGAACACTCATCAAGTCAAGCACTGAGCACTTCTGGCGTTTGTCATTTTGTGTTCATCAAACTGCCGGTCACTATCTCCCATTTAGGCCCACCGCATGCTTTTGTGTCTCTACTGATTAGCATCTTTCCTTATCAGCACACTGCCTTTTTGGCACTGAGAGCATTTGTGGGACGTGGGGTTTGAATGTTTGTGTGTTACTGTCTGTCTGTATGTACATTTCCGAAAATCATGTTTCCGTAAGCACACTGTCAGTGTGGAAAGGCTGAGTCTCTGGTCTCTTTTTTGGTCTCTTTGAGTCCTTGGCATACTTAACTGAAATCAAACACCAGGAGAATGTTCACATACTAACTGAGAAATTGAAAAGCCATTTTTTCTAATGACCAATGACTTTTTCAATATAGAATATACTCACAAAGAACTATTTTAAGCTAATGAAACATTTTGAGCCAATGATACCAAGGCAAATGTATATTCGCTATGAAAGCTTTGACTTTAAGCTTCTGTTAATAATAATGGTTCTTCAAGGCTTTGAATTCTCTGATATTTCCAGGTTTTCCCATGACTGTAGGAAACCCGTTCAGTTGCTGTCTGGGAAAATGCTTTAAAAAAGAAACCATTCCATCTTTAGACAGAAAGCCACAGATTAAGTATGTTCAAGAAAAACAAAGCACAGAAAAGATGCTCCTTTAAAGTTTTATGGTGTTTTTCTGAGTCTCTGTTTAGTCTGTTGGCTCTGCACAAAGTGTGTTACAATGCGAGTCTGATAAGTAATTAGGTGTTAAGAGGTGATAAGTCTACAGGATCTACATATACAAACCACAACATAAACATGCCACCATGACTTCCCTGTCCCCTAGTTATGTTTCCATATGCCAAGTGGAAACATCAGATTAAATATCAGCTCAAAACCTTTTGAGCATGTTTACTGATCTTGCATTTCAACATGACACTCTTAGAAACCACAATATTGTGTCTGAAATCAGTTTCTCTTCTATATAACCATACACTTTTTTATTAATATACCTCTAAATGTATTTAACAACACATATACTGACACGTCTGCTTTCTGTGTGTGTGGTTTCAATTGAATTAGAGCCAACAGGTGGACAACAAAGACACAGACATGCTCAAAAAGACCTAAATAGCATCATTTAGTCAACCAAAATCATTCCTAGTCAACAAATCTAAACAAGTATTACAAAGTATTCATCAGTATTATTTTATGAAGAAACAGGGAAACATAACAGTTGTCAAACAATTCTAGATAGCAGAGGTGTCGATAATAAAAAAAAAGTTGTATAAATTATACTCTATAAACACAAATTGAACATTTATTTTTATATACATACAGTATTTACATGTATATTAAATATATATTACTTAATATAGTTTATTTAGAACAAATTATGTTTTAATAAATCTGAAAATAATTATTGCTAAAATGAAATTTAAGAAAACAAATACAAATTTTTTCAGTAATTTAAATAATGCTGAAATAAAATACTTATTAGATGAAAAATTTAAGCTTAAACTAATAAATTGGCAAAAGCACATAACATTACTCAAACTTCAATCTAAAATTAACAGGAAAACTAAAAATATAAAAATAGGCTAAAGAGGCTAAATTTTTTTTTAATTTAAATTAAATTATTTTTTTGCTGTGATAATAAAATTGCCATCGAGAATCATGAAAACAATGTATCGGTATTGAGTACTGGTATTGTGACATGCCTACAAGACAGACTACACAAATAGATAAAGTAAACAGTCATAGGATTAAATCATTATCATTTAGGGAACTACAATAGTATGACATTAATCAAATACCATCTCTTAACAGATGAACCCATTGCTCTGTATGAACTGAGAGAGTGATACAGTACCTCAGCTTTATGATGTTTCTCCTGTTCAGCAATGTGGTTGTGTTCCTCCTCCATGCCGACTAGCTTGAGTTTCAGATAGGAAACTTCATCCACGAGTTCCAGTTTCTGCGTCTCCAGTGAGGTTCGGCTGAAGAGCTCCTAAAGCACAGACACACACATTAGCGAACACATGGTGACACACAAACACACCCACACATTTGTACTGTATACAGCAACAATCACACGGCACACAAACGCTCCTCACTGCTCCACTGGCTTAGTTCTCTCACAGTAACGCTTAGGCCAAAGCGAAGCGCCACTAAATATACTCAAGCAATGAACGCTATTTTTACTTCATCTGCCTCTCTAGTGCCTGTATGTGAGAAAGTCAGGAGGGCCAAAAGAGGGAAACTTTGTTTCTCAGCATTCCTGATACTATGGGCTAAATTCAGCAGGGCACTGAGAACCTTTGCTAACCCAGTGTTTAAAAAGGGCATAAACTGTTTTGTGCACATAAGAAAACCTAAAATATAGTGGTGATATGATGATGGTATAAGATGTTAAAAATGTGGTATTGTGATATTTACTATTGTGCTGAATGATTACAATATTCCTGCAGTATACCTTGAAAAACTACACAGTATTACAATGAAATCAGGTAAAGATTTACTAAACAAAACTGCCTCATGCACTTTTGTTTAGTAAATATTTTGCCAAATCTATTCAATTCAATTCCCACAAAATCAGTGCAGCAAAAAAAAAAAAAAAAAAAAAAGTTCAGCACATTTTGTCTGGTCCTAGTTATGCCTCATACTTTGACCAGAATTACCTTGCACAATCACTTCCTCTTTCACCTGAACTACTTCCTCCTTGTAGTTTCTGAATCAGAACACAAAAGTCTCTTGCCATTCTGACTATCAGAAATTTCAGATGGTGTGCTCATAACTTAGTTTAATCTAGTAGTGTGTCAAGTGAGTCCCAGACATAGTGGTTTTGGATGAAAACCAATGAATGCATCACAAAGTTCTGGTTCTGTAAAATACAGTGGACATGAGTCACATTCAGCCACCTACATCACAGTCTAGATCATGGAGTACAGCAGTGGTTTTCCAGCTTTTCTACTCCAAAGCCCCTCACTGGCCACAGTAAAAATTTAAAGGATCCACAACTTTTCCAGTTGTTTGTGATTTACTGGGTAAGAATTACATTACTAGAATACATTACTACTAGAACACTCCAATTACCTAAAAAATTACATTTCTACTCAATAAAAATGTAAAAGTTTACATATTACACATATTATTGCTCTTTTGTTGGTTTTGATTGTTTCTATTGTCCTCATTTGTAAGTCGCTTTGGCTAAAAACATCTGCTAAATGATTACATGTAAATAAATGTAATGTAAATGTATTTAAGTGCTTTGAATTAATTTTAATTAAAAAAGCGCATGCATGCTTTTGTGGCCCTAACTTAACTTCCAGTAGACTTCCAAATAGAATCAATGACAACAGCTAAGTAGTCCCTCTACAGTAGATTATTTTTGATAACAAGCAAAATATGTTTGCTGCGTAAATCAGACTTACTGAAAATTCAAATTAATTCTCTGCCAGCAGGAGGTGCTTTAAAGCGGCAGAAACAGAGGTTTCCCCAGTAACTGTACACAAAGCAGCACTGAGCTCACAAACGCTGCTTTATCAGGCATATAACATGCAAGATGAAATGAAAATGACATCGAAAATTTAATCGACTTATTAAAGATAGTCTTCCTTCAGAAATACAGTTATATAAAAAACCCCACACCTCATTTTGAACGTGCAGTACGTGCTCATGTTTATTCAATGTAGCCTTTTGGAAAATCACTCAGTTTTGATATTGTGAGCGACACAAATAAATAAATGTATGGGAAACACATCCCAAAGCACAACCACCTGAGCCCAACTTCAGTCTACTCATCACCTTAACTTTAACTGCGTTTGTAGATGGCGCCATAGCCAGAGTGATAAACAGACAAACCAATACAATTTTTAATATAACTCCGACTGGATTCATCTGAAAGAAGAAAGTCATATAAACCTCGAGGGTGAGTAAAACACATATTAATTTTTGGGTAAACTAACCCTTTAAATTATCCATAATTAGATAAATAAATGATAAAACAGCTCTTTGCACTGTTGGTAAGACAGGGATATACGCCTTGGTATCTTTAAAATATGTTACCCTGTCTTACAATAAAGGCTTTTTACCTTGCTGACTATGTGAGTGCCTGGACGTGGATTTTTTTGTTGTGCAACAGGATCCAACTATTATAAAGAAATATGGTATTTAAGAAAACTGCCATTACTAAGCTGAGAGTTTACTTGCCACATCAATCAAAGAAAACATGAAGGCCCTCTCTATCTCTCCATCTCTAGCATTTGTTGACACAGCCATCCTGTTATGGAGTCCTGAACATAATCCTAGGCAAAGTGGGCAATTCTCACTAATATAAGCTTAAAGTGGTATGAAATTGAACTGAATTGGTACGTCAAAAAATTATGTGATAAGATTATATAATTTCTAAATTAATATTTTTATTATTCTTTATGTATATATATATATATATATATATATATATATATATATATTTTTTTTTTAATATTAAATTATTTGCTATTATTATTATTGTTACATTTTAATGTATATATATTTTTTTATAATTTAAAATAATATTTAATGACTTAATAAATCATTTACCAGCAGAATTCCAAGGGGGGAAAAAAGTGACGTGCAATACATATTAATCATTTAACCTTTTGTAAACATTGTCACAATGACTCAAATCCTTTCTAAAGTAAGTCTGTCCATTTTTTTTCAACTAAAAACAGTAAAATCCTCCTCACAAATAAGCATATATTTCTTTCTGTGGTTTCACTTGGCAATGCTAAAACGAACATAGCTGTTTCAAAAACAGTACTTTAGAAATGATCCTAAAACATTTCTTTATGCAAATCAAAGGAACACTTGCCAGCAAACACTAACATGATGGCTAAAAGAGTGTGATTATAGATCCACCAGTTTAAGCCAGTTAATCACATGCTAAATATTAAAAAACATGCACAGTTATCATACTTTATGATAATAACATCCCCACAAACAAACAACTAACTTTGTAGAGACAAACATGGATGTGAAGGTCTGAGGGTGTAATTATGCCAGCACTGAGCAAACAACTGGTAACCCACATTCATAAATCTAGTACACTGAGTCAAGTCTACATAATTAAATCTGAAACTGATGGAAAAATCACAGATTGCTCAAGTTTCAGGTGGTAAACAATGTTTTGCAAACCTTTACAATTCTGCTTAAAACTTTACGTAAATGATAGCAAGTATGTGATCTTACCTGTTGGAGCATTTCCTCAGTAGAAATGAGTTTGTGGTGGTGTTCTTCCAGGGAACTTTCCAGATCTCTAATCTTTTCTCCTTGAGCTTCAACCTGGTCAGTGAGAACACTCACCTAAAACCAACAGACAGCAGACAACGTTCACTCACGCTAACCTGAAACCTGGCCAGTGTTTCTCTGTTGTTTTCTCCGACAGATATGCTAATGATGATTGCAACACACATGCAAACCCAAAGTCTAAACAGCAGAGGGATGTAGTCCTTCAAATGTGTACATTTGAGATAAAAACGGCCATTCCTTAGTTCTGAGACACTTCCATGCTAACATGTAAGCCTGCTTGAGTTTCAATTGTTTTGAAAGTGTCCTTTTGTTCAACACCAACTGAAGGACTGCCAACCAGAAGGACAGGTAAAAGGAGAAGAACAACACCTTGAGGCCATTAGGAGCCAATCATGTTCATCAGTGTTTTGGACAATCCACCAATCAGAGCACAAGAGGGGCGGGACTATAGAGAAGGGCAACTTTTTTTTAACACTTGTTGCAGAGTTAGACAACCTAACTTCTTAAAGGTGAAGTGCTTCACATTTTTAGGTTAAAATACTTTCTTTCACCTCTGTTTAATATGCAGAGACAACCACAAGTAAGCCTTTAATACTCTGCGGTGATTACAAAACAATGCTAGGTTTGTTTGAGTGGTAACTGCTAATAATTGCTGCATAGTAACAGCTGAATAATAACTGCCCTAGCAACCATCTAGAATACCCTAGTGACCAACTAGATGCCCAAGAAACCACCTAGCAATGCCCTAGCAACAACCCATAGCAACCATCTAGAATACTCTAACTACTTAGGAGCCTTAGAAACCCCCTAGAAATGCCCTAGAAGACCTTCAATATAAAAATAGTATAATCTGTGACATTTTTATGGCATAAAATAATTAAATGATATATAGGTCAGCAGACACAT
Organism: Cyprinus carpio; assembly: GCF_018340385.1. Lineage (NCBI taxonomy): Eukaryota > Metazoa > Chordata > Actinopteri > Cypriniformes > Cyprinidae > Cyprinus > Cyprinus carpio. Next base: position 8,405,211 of record NC_056596.1, on the reverse strand, counting down.
ATTCTGGACATATATTTACTGTTAAATCAGAATTTTTGCTTTGGAATAATCTCTGTTAAATGAACACAAACAAGCTTGCTAGCTTACAGTAAACACATATCACTTTAAAGCTGATAATGGCTAAACTCTCACTGTGGTGTCCACCACTGCTGCTTGGTAAAATGTGAAGTAACAACAACCCCCTAACCTGTCCACAGATTGTCCCATAGCTATGTGATCTACAACCTTCCCATTGTGCATTAGACAGGCAGCTGTGTCACCCTGGGCTGCATCGCGGCAGTGTCACAAACCTCTCTGTTCACAGAGACACCACAGTCCCCCGGTTTGACCCTGTGAGGTTTAACAAGCATGTTGGCTAGCTGTCTTCTCATTGTGTTGACATTGTGACTATTATGCTGAGTTGAAATGCCTTGGAGGCCTGAGTGAAATATCTCACCTGGAGAACCAGAGACTCTTTGTCCCCTTCTAATCTCACCAGCCGCTCTTGATAGGTCTCATTGTTGCTTGAGCACTGGAGGTTAACCTGTGGAGACACATGCACATGAGTTTTTACACAGAGAAGTCTCCTGGATTCTAAGTGCAATTTGATCACTTGAAGTGGCTGATTTCCTCACAAGGACCAAAATGTCCTCTCAGTGTGGGTTGTTTCAGGTTATAGTCGCTTTGTGGGGACATTCAGCTCAGATAGCAAAATCTGAATCACACACACTCACACACAGGTTTCCATGTTTTATGGGGACATTCTATAGGTGTAATGGTTTTTATACTGTACAAACTGAATTATCTATCCCTTTACCCTACCCTTAACTTTAAATGTTACATCATTCTGTATGATATATAAGCTGTTTTCCTCATGGGGACTAAAAAATGTCCACACAAGGTAAAAAATTACTGGTATTTCTATCCTTGTGGGGACATTTGGTGTCCATAACACACACACACACAGACAGAAACTGAAAGTCAACAGAGAGGTGTGCAAGAGGAAAGCTTACCTCCTTGTCCACTTTTTATGAGAATAAATGACTTCAATAAACTTCATCAAAGAGAAATATGCAAGTAAGCCAAAAAAATTAAGTGTTGTTTTTAAGGTGTTAAATGACATGCTGGCGCACAAAAAAATGAACTGACAGCTTTGACACCTCTTCAATAGAAACACAATAAAGGAGCTCATTACAAATTAATGAGGTAATATGCATAAGGTTTGAGAGTCACAAAAACAATGGAAAAAGAAACAACAGCATGTTGTGCCTCAGGGTTGCGATACAGTAGATAGAGACAGACAGATAGATAGATAGATAGATAGATTTTTAATTTACATTTTTTAAATTCTATTTTAGCAAATATTGTGTGCACAATTCAAATGTATGGCTGCATGGCAAGACAGACAGAACATATACCAACTTAGCATAACAAATTATGGTCACACTTTATTTTAAGGTCCAATTCTTGCTATTATTTGTTAACTATGTTACCATTAACTATATCACTGTTGCCTCAATAAACTCCTAATTTGCTGCTTATTAGTAGTTAGTAAGGTAGTTGTTAAGTTTAGGTTTTGCCTAGGATTAGGGATGTATGGTCATGCAGAATATGTGCTTTATAAGTAAAAATAAACAGACATGTTAATTAGCAACTAGTTAATACTGAGAATTGTTCCCTATACTAAAGTGTTACCCAAATTATATTAAGCTGAAAAAAAGATGAATGATCAAATAAATCTTCTGTCCAGTCTTCAGACTATATCAGCAAAAAACACGTCAGTAAATACAGCATGTCACAGCTTGAGAGATAAGACACTGTCACTTGTCAGCGCTAAGCTAGCAGAGCTAGCGCTTGCCACATGGATAATCTCTGTCTTTTAGAAAGCTTTTGCTGTATTCAGGGCCGTCATTTTTCACAATAAAGCGGTCTACTCATGGTTTACAGGGCTGGCTGCCTGGAGGAGTTACAGGGTTAAGCTTGTCTAAAGGCAGCGCTCAGTCCTCACACATGAGGCTTTCATCGCATAATAATTGCAGTCCACAGCAAGTTTACATTCAACCTGAGGTTATTTATTTATTGGGAACCAGATAATGAGAAAAAAAGTTTGATATCAGAAGGAAAGAGTGTGATATCATTCAATGTGTTAATGGAAGGAACTCAAAAGAACTTAAAAGTAATCATATATTTATTATTTATAAAGTGAGGGAAATAACTACAATCCCATAAAGCATTGCTAAAGATATCATCAGTATTAAAAACAAGGAATAAGTATATTCATCTAAAGTACTAGTGCTTCACAGGAGTGGGTGTGGTGCTAAAGAGTTCTTTTGATGTCACAGGCGATATAGTGATTGGTGGAGATTCTCTGCAAAATCAGGGGTAATATAGTTTTTCACCAGGAATTCCTGAACATGATTATTTAAAATCTAATGTGGACTGATGGCTTCAACAAATGCATATACCACTGATAAATAACCTTGTAGCTCACAATAGTTCTGTCGTTTAAGGTTTATGAGTTATCGTTAAAATCAATTCCCTTATGGATAACGGAAACGACTGTTGCCATTCAGTGTCACTAGAGGTTCATAAACTACACTTCAGCTTTATCCTGGAAACCATATAAACATCAACTAGAACATGAATTTACAACCTAAACTCACAGAAAGTGACTTTGTCTCCTTGTTTCAGAAGTCCACCTCATGTCCTGATCTATAGTTTTATAATTTAACCTTTAGAGTTCAAACAGTGAGGTTCATGATGCTCTCTAGAGCACCAATTCAATTTATTACCTCACCAGAGAGATTTCCCCATTTTCATGTCCCACTGCCTGCTTGCAGAACTGTAAACGCCTGATATGACTTCAGAAGAAATTACAGCAATCATTATTACCCCACTGTCCAAGGATGTATGACAATATTGAGAGTTCTACAGTATAGCCCCTCCCTGCAATACAGTAATGCGTTCCATTCCTCTTCTAAACCACCATTTTACACTGTTACACCTTGTGAAGTGTAATTTCTTTCTCACTTTGGAATGTAATGGCTGGTTTAGTTTTACATTGTGTACCTTCCAGCAATGTTACAAATACCTGCCCCATATCCGGCATACTGCAATCCCACAATGTGTTGTAAATCACATCAACCATGGCAAACAAGCTTTTCAAAGCCTCTTGCACTTAAAGAACAGGTGTGCACATTGATGTCCATACACCCACCATTAAATTGAATTTTACTGCTTGATTTACTTCTCCAAATATCAAGTGTTAGTTAGTGAAAGCATTTTTGTTTGTGTTCAAGGGCATGAGCTCAGAATCATTGAAGCCGGATCAGGATAAAAAGACCTCTTGTACTATTGCAAATCACAAGCTCCCGGCACGCATCTTTACCAGCACTATCCAGCCTGATGTTTCAAACAACAGCAAACAGTTCTTCACAAATCGAACCACTACATATCAGTCTGCTCATCCGGGTAAAAGAAACCGCTGCAACTTTCATGTCTCTCATATCACCATGGACTCACGTTTCATGCAACTGCCACCATCTAGGGTTATTACATTTAAATTAAACTATACATTAAACTAAAAAAAAACTTAAACATGTTTCAGCATATTTTCACTTAATTTAACTGTAATATTAATATTGTAATGTTGTGTAATATTGTCATGGTGTTTGTTATGGTGCTAGGTTTTGTTACATTTTAATGGACTATTATTTTCTTACTGGAAACTTTAAGATAAAATACAGCTAAAGATTGTAAAATAATTTAAACTTATATCAGTATTCCATAACAAATTTTGCAATAATGACTGGTTGACTTTGCATGAGAAAAAAAAAGAAAAGAAAAAAAAAAACAGCGAGTAATAAAAGCTGAATGGAAATATCCATAAAGTAGATAACTTACAGTAGAAAAGCATCCATTCCAACCTACCTTTTTAAGCCAAGTGAAATGCTTATAAAAGTCAATTTCCTCCTCCATGCTGAAGGCCCATCTCGACCCGTTGTAATAAAGGAGCGACTGCAGCGGCTGGCTGAGATCAGTGACTGTTCTGACTGTTTTACAGAGTCGCCTCCTTCTCCTTCTCCTCCTTCTTATATTGGCTGCTGAAGACAGGAGCTCTTAACATGCTGAAGCAACTGCACAAACCTCATTTCTAAAGCCAGACGTCTATCCAAGACCCCCTGCATCTGCTGCCCAGCACTTAGATGTTCAGTGTGTGTGTGTGTGTGTGTGTGTGTGTGTGTGTGTGAGAGAGAGAGAGAGAGAGAGAGAGAGAGAATGTGTGTGTGTCAGATGCAAAACATAAATCCACAACTTCCGCTCCCTGATGTTACATGCTCCAAGACAACATTCAACTCCCTCTTTCACATGTGAAAGGCTCTTGTAATCTTTTCTTTCAGTCTTTTTCTTTTCTCTTTTCTCTGCATGAGACAGCAGCTCTAATTAAGTTCCAGTGCAAGTCTGAACCGAAACAAGCCAGTGTCTCTGTTTAAACACAGCTAAAGAGGGAGAGCGGGACATTTAAAGTCACACTGCCTCAGCACTCTTCCATCTGATTTTACTCAAGACTGCAACCCATTAGACCAGAGACCCTGTTTCTGTGGAAGACATCCATCCATTTCTATGCATTTTTAGTTTTACAAGCAACCCTGCTGTCCAGTTGTCTCCTTCATGGACAAACACAGCTGAGGGAAAGACTGTGATGGGACTGACATGCACAAACTAGCCTGTTTAATACTAGATAACATTATAACCTTGTGATCTTGTCAGGCCTGAAGGTTAACATGCCACTATGTAAGCTACTGTAAACAATCATATGCTGTATTAACTTACTTAAAGGGATTGTTTACTCAACATGAATATTCTGTCATCGTTTAAGACATGGTCACATCAGCGAAATTTCAGCAAAAAAAACTGTCCACAGTGTAGCAAGCATGATGTAATGTAGTATGAAGCATCGCTCATTCAGAGGTCACTTTTAAACCAAGCATTGTTCTGTTGGCTGCGCAGAATTTTTTTTTCATTATATCACTTAATGAAATAAATGGTTAAGGATATACAGGCACCAAAATGCTGTCCTGTAATAACTGAAACATTGTTGCCATATTTTTAGGGTGAATTTCTGACAACCACAGTTATGTGTGATAAAGTGATGATAAAACTAGTTTATTTGGTCTATTAGGTCATTATTTCGGTCTAGTGAACTATAACTGAGTCAAGAATTAGTCTAATGGACAAATCATTCAGACTATTAAATGATTCAGACTATTAAAAAAGATCTGAATGAATAAATGATTCATTCACAAATCAGACACTGGCAGGTCTCTTATGAATGTGTCAAGAGCTAGTGTGGACTTTAATTTCAGCCTGTTTGTCACCAAGCTATCGCATGGCTTCAGTAGACCTGAAATACAGTAGGTCAAAAAATAACAATACAATATTCTTTACAAATTCACTTTTGCGTTTCACAGAAGACAATCTTACAGGTTTGGAATAACATGAAGGTGAGTAAATGGTTAACTATCCACATGTTTTCCCTCAAGTAAGTGCAATAATACAACATGCTAAAACATTCAGTATGGGCCTTGTGATGGTTACCAGATTCAACCAATATACCAAACCATCCCCATTACTCCCTCTTAGTATTGCCTCACTTTGAGCATTTCCTATTTGCGTCATAGGGAGTTTTGTGTACTATGCAGAGCAGTGGGGATACGGTCACCCTGGGGACTGTTGTCAAAACGGCTAGATACCTACAGACGAAGTCAACAAATGACACTTTGGCTATTTTGCATTGTCTTTTGGTGTATTCAAATGAACTTTTTCCATTCTAAGTCTTCAAAAACACATTCTTCTGAGCGAGGGAGTCTGCGATTATGTCAGCTATCAAGCATTATTAAAAGGTTTCACCCTGAGATCAAGCAGGGACAATGGTGTCTTATTAGTGTAGCATGCAACTTATCCAGAGCTTTGAGAGTTCAGCTGCACCTGGCAAAGTCACTGATCCTGACAGCTGTGAAGCTGGAGATACACCAAACGTATGTACACATGCACATGCAAACACAAACAAGAGTAGACATATTGACACGCTTAGGTCTCGGGTCAGGTCAGGAGATGAACAACCTCTCTTATCTCGTTTCTGCAGCTGCTGCAAACATTCCTCATGTGCATGTAAACATGGGCCAGATATGGCGTGTAAGAACAAAGCGTAATGCGGCCCCTTTAATGTGAATGTTTCACTATCGGGACTTGATCGCATTTCCTGCAGTGTTTTTACCGGCTGTAATTAGGAAGCATGAGTGTTTTTGATCCCACTCAAACACACAGCTCATAGGACTAATGTGTTTTAGAAGGATCCTATGGATTTTTAGGAGGCCCCTTTAAGATGCGGCCACATTAGCGAAATTTCATGGACAAAGAAGGTCCATCGTCTAAAGGTAAAGGGATAGTTTACACAAAAAAGAAAATTCTGTCATCATTCATTCACCCTTCACTTGTTATAAACCTATGAGTTTCTTTCTTCTGTTGAACACAAAGTCAATGGCTACCAGCAACTGTTTGGTTACCAAAATTCTTCAAATATCTTCTTTTGTGAAACTCATACAGGTTTGAAACCACTTGACGGTAAATAAATAATGACAGAATTTTCATTTATGAGTGAACTATCACTTTAATGGAGTAGCAATGTATGAAGCACAGCTCACACATAAGTCACTTTCAAACTTAGCAGCTTTTTGTTGGTAAATTCGCAGCGAGACCAACTTGAAACTATTTCAAAATCTGCATGGGTACATCTTTTGCCCTTATGCAAAATTCCCCAATTGCATGGATTTCTATTGAAATAACTGGATTTTATCAGCAAAAATTCATCAAACAATGTTAAAGGCCCCAAATAACTCTTTATTTTTCATTCTTTGTGTAAACAGAAGTTTGAAACACCTGAGCAGTGAACAGAGATACTGATTGCGAACATCCCCACGCTGCCAATGCTGTTGTGAGCAGAGATTAGATTAAAAAATACACGTAAATATATATATAACAAAATAAACACAACAAAGATGACAGCTGTGAGCAAACAGCAGTTAAGAAAGCATCTGATCATAGCGATGTGGATATGTTTGCACCAGCCTTGTAATTCGGCACTCCAGTCAAGTTACATCATGTTTATTTATACAGCACTTAATACAATAGACTGCTTTAATGCAAGTGGCTTTGCAGTATTAAACATGAATAAACAGTGTTAAGCATTGCTTTTAATTAGAATTATGACTTTACTACTTTATATTACTATAAAACAGCTCTCCAGTGTGCTAATTTTTTATGAAATAAAACGCTAATTTATTACGAGTTATCGAACATTGTAGGGCTCCAGACTAACATTTGAGGAAAATCAGCACCGGTGCCATTAAGTACTACAGAAGGTGGCGCCAGCACCTGACAGTAAAGCACTCACCCCAATCGCACATATGCATCTCAGTTACATATGCAAGATGTATTTTTAAGAGTTCTTGCTCATCTGCAATACGTCTCTAAGATGTTTCCTGTCAGATGTCAAATAGACATTTATTAGAATGCATGTAAAACTGCTTCTGAAACGTTTATCAGAGTATACAGCAGATGATTCCCAGATCTTTAGCAGACGTCTCAAAGATGTAATAAATATATTACATCTGATAAAATTTACTTTTATTACTGTAAATTAATATAATACTGTAAAATAAAATATACTGTCTAAATATAATTTAATAAATACAAATACATATATATATATATATATATATATATATATATATATATATACATATATATATATATATATATATATATATATATATATATATATATAATATATACATATATATACATATATATACATATATATATATATATATAATATATATATATATATATATATATATATATATATATATATATATATATATACATACATATATATATATATATTATATATATATATATATATATATATATATATATATAGCCTATATATAGCCTATATATATATATATATATATATATATATATATATATATATATTAGGGAGTGGAAATGGCCTATAAGTACATCTTTGCAGCCATCTACTAGTGGTAATTTAATATCTTTTTTTATTTTTAAATAACTGTTTGCTTTCCTACATAATGAAACTTTTAGCTTTATAAATGGGGGCAACCTATGAAGGATGAACAAATATTGTCATATTAAAAATAACTGTCAAATTCGGTAATACTTAAAGCTTTGAAGTGCTGGGAAAAATTGTGTGAAGCATTTAAAATCACTCGAAAACATTAGACCATTTCTGCCACAAGTTGTTCCTGTAGTTTTACTGTTAAATCCACGGTGAATGGTGGTGATTTGTGTTTATTGAACAATGTTTTTCCTGGTTTCCACATCACATTTCACAGAGATGTTATTGATTCTGTGGCGAATTCGACTGCTTTCTTCACTGTAAGCCTATCTCCCAGCACTGTGTATAACGGTGTCGCGTGATTCAGATGTAGCCTGCGGCTCCAGCTCGAGCAGATAAATGGTTTGTGTTGTGTAACTCAAACCAGTAGTGCGGATTCGTTCCGCTTGTGGTTTGTTTGTCCAATGTAGCTCTTGTAAATCGGTCATGATGAGAATACAAGGCTGTTCATTCCGATTTTGGAACTGAGAAACAACCTTTCTTTGACTGAATGCATGTTGTGATGACGTCACAGGACTTTGCTTGATTTTGTGATAAATTCAGCGATGGCAGAATCACAAAATCCTGGAGGGACTGTTTATGGTCCAATCCCTGCAAAAACAAGGCCCTTGATTGATCCTTGAGCTCTGCCAAAAGGTTGCTTATGCACTTTCTGAGATTTTCTAATTTCATTTACCAAGAAATCACCACAGGCTACTGATAAGAATCATGTGCAAGCATTTTCCATCGGGATACACAAATAACTGTCTAAATTAATCTTGTGACTGTTTTTGCCAATAAAAAATGCAGGCAAAACAAGAGAAACACTATTCTGAGAAATCAAGTATGCATGCATTGTCAGGTTACAGATCAAGAAAATAATGTAGTTAGTATAAGCTGTCAGCAGAGCTGTCAGCCGCAGACTTACCCTAGAGGAGATGAAGTCGAGCTAAAGGTGACCAGATCTTTTTAAATGCTGAGCAAATAGAAAGGAGATAAAGACTGCATGGAGAGAGGGATATGAAGGGAAGAGAGGGAGAGAGGCAGGAAGCACAGCTTCACATGTCTCTTTTAAAAACATCCAAGCAACATACAGTACAAGCATATGCACACAAATGCTGGGCCAGAAACTGCCTCCGGGACACATGAGATATGACTCTGTATTAGGCAAGAGTCTCTACTTAAAGGTATAGTTCACTCAAAACTGAAAAAGATCATAATTCTCATTATTTACTCATGTTGTTTCAACCCTGTAAGCTGTTATTTTTTTCATTGGAACACATAAGAATTTTTTTTTTTTGAAGATTCTTCAAGCAGCTCTTTCTTTAATGCAATGACAGATCCAATTTAAAAAAGCGCCATAAAAATAGTTCTTAAAGGGTTAGTTCACCCCAAAAATGAAAATTCTGTCATTAATAATCCTCTATTGGAGGGTCAGACAGCTCTTAGATTCCATCAAAAACATCTAAATTTGTGTTCTGAAGATGAACAAAGCTCTTACGGAGTTGAAACGACATGAGGGTGAGTAATTAATGACAGAATTTTTTTTTTTTTTTTTTTTGGGTGAACTAACCCTTTAAGACTTGTACTCACCACATTTGGATCAATGAAATCTGTCTTTTGAGTAAATTCTTTTTAATGAATTGATCGATTAGGTTCACAGTTCTAACCTTGAGTTGCAATGGTTCTTAAGTGAACAGCTCACTAGAGGGGAAGATTTTCAGTGAATAGTGATTTTAGTCATTAATGATTTCAAATTGTTCTTCACACAAAGAGATTAAATGACTAAAGAGGACTAAGAATATAGTGCACAAGTCATATGCACACACTGTTCTTATTGTTAACTAGTAAAAATATTTTTTGAAGATGTATGTGTTAATTTATAAATTCATTTGTGTAACTAAAAGTAAAATGAAAACTGAAAACATACAAATAAAAGCTAATTTAAAATACTACTTAAAACAACATTGTATATGGACCACCTTTGTGAAAGCTTTACTGTAGGTTTTTTTCCTCCTTTGTTTATATCTTTGTTATTTTTTATTCTACTTTTGTGTTCCACTGAATAAATAAAAAACTAGTTTGGAACAAAAAGGAGAGTGAGAAAAGTATAGCTGCTTATTGAATAGTCTTAACTAGGGATGTAACGATTCACTCAATTCATGATTCGATTCAATTAACAATTTTTTTTTTCTAACAAAATGAGATTATAAATGAAATGTGTCCTTTTATTATTGCTTGGACAAAATGCTGCACATTTCTTTGTGAAATTGAAATATAACACTATAATAATATACTAATATAGCACTTATATATTATTGCTCTTTTGTTGGTTTTGATTACTTCTATTGTCCTCATTTGTAAGTTGCTTTGGATAAAAGTGTCTTGTAAATGTAATTAACAAAACTAATAATCGTAAATTAAACAAAACTAATTGAAAAATTTAAACAAGCAAACAAATAATAAGTACACATAAAATAATTTTCATATAAAACAAAATAGGCTTGTCCTGTGCCTCTATCCATTAAAAATGAGAGGCACCACTGCATTTTAATCATGATCCAAAATGCATACATGCAAATGTAATTAACAAAAAAGCATTACTAAATTGAAATTTTAAAACAAGCCCCAAATCAAATAAATAAGTAACATAAATAAAAGAAATCTCTTCATATAAACAAAATAAGGCTTTGTCTGTGCTCTTTCCATTTAAAATGAGAGGCAACCACTGCATTTTAATCATGATCCAAACAAAGATGCTGCATACATGCAACATGAGCAGCTTTTAATCTAAATAAGATTATATAATTTCGAAATTTGAAGCAAAAACAGAATGATTTGACTTCAGTTTTGTAAAAGGATAAATAAAAAATATCTGCATGAAACAAACAGCAGACGAGCTGAATGAGACGCAGATTCACTCTCTGCCAGCAGGTGGCGCTTAAAGCATTTCCTTGGTTTCCACTGTAAACAAAGCAGCGCTGCACCTATGAACTTTAATATGCATTATACAGAGGCAAGATGAAAATAAAAATTACCTAAAGACAGTAAGTTCCCCTCGGACATACATTCATATAAACTCCTACCCCTAATTGAACCGCGATTTGTTTAGCATCTCAACCGATTTGAATCGTCACATATTTGAATCGATTTTCAAATGGCTTAATCATTACATCCCTAGTCTTAACACTTGCAGGGTCTTTTTGATGCTTTTAATCCTGACACCACATTTACATTAAAGAAATTTTGTTTCCAAAACATTTATCATCTGAGGCTTTCAGTTTAAAGTGCCTCACCGATCCTTTCTCCAGCCAGTCCATGAGGGTCTGTGCAGTGGTGCAGGGCAGCTGGGAGCGCAGTGAGTTGCGGTCCTTGTCCCCGACCTGCAGCTCCAGTGCCAGTCTCAGCTCCTCAGCCAGCTGGAGAACCGGCAGGGGCCCGGAACTCACAGGAGTGCCCAGATCATACAGCCCATTACTGAACCCCACCACAGCCTTGGAACCTGCGGACAGAAATATGATATTAACTAAATTTAATATAGAAGAGGTTTGATCTTTGGATTAGTGGGCATACAGTACGCTCATACTGTATGGGTGACACAGGTTCAAATCTAGCACATTTTTAAAATCCATTCCTTTTTTTTCTTGTCATGTTTTTTTATTGTAACATAGTATCAAAAAGGATGAGAAAAGATATAATCTATGGTACAGCTAGGGCAAAAAGTGACTCAAGAGGAAAAACAAATAGTAAGAGAGCAGGGGAGATGCACCATCACGCCATGTCATATATCATCACATCATAATAACCATCATCCCCCACACCACTGCAGCCACGTGTTGCCTACATCACCTAACACAACAGTTCCATCGTCCCCATCTGGATACTATGGAATGAGACAAAACTAATTTACAGGAACATCTGGAAACCATTAGGAGTGGGTGCAGTAGCCCCTCACTGCAGAACACAAGATCCAGGGGGCGTGGTTGGATCCACATCTGGAGGAGTTGAGATTAATAGCTTTTTGGTGGAGATGGGTGGGTTTAGGGATCAGGGGGTGGAGATGGGTAGGTTTAGGTATATGTAAGGTGGAGTTGGATCTGTATCCAACCATGCCCCCTGGATCTTGTGTTCTGCAGTGAGGACCACCTCAGTGGGTGTACTAAAGTGGTGCTAAGAGTAATGAGAACAATGCAAAGAAATGCTTCTTGTATGCATGCAAAGAATGTGAGACAAATGTACAACTGTTTATACAAATGCATAATTTGTGCATTCAGGTGCAAGTGTTTTGCTTAATTGAAGGCATGAAATGACCTTATTGGTTGCTTTAATGGAGGAGTGGGGGTGTTGTGCTAGTTGCTGAAACAAGCTGTGCATGGAGGGATGCCCTAGTAACAATGCAATTTCAGCTGTAAAACAAAATAAGATAAAATAAAGCTATCTTTACATTACATTACATCTTTACATTTTCACATTACTACAATTTCACTTTCCTACCTCTTGTCATGTTGCTGTATTGCTCTTGTTATGATATGTTTAATGTGCTCTTATGTTTAAATTCCTGTTGTCATGAACACGTGCGTATACTTGTTTTGTCAATGTCTTGCACCTTGGTCCGTCAGAAACGACATTTCGCTCTTCTGTATACTGTGTATTTGGAAGAATGTCAATAAAGTTGAGTTGAGTTGAGTTTATCGGAATCGAGATGTTCCAACTGTTACCAGTAGGTGGAGGCATTTCAAGAACTTTGAGCAACTCTTATAACAACACTTCTACATTGTCATGAGTCAGTTCACACAGCAGAACCAAAGAGACACAACATGCCTGTGGTCATCTCTTATCACACCCTCCTATTCTAAAGACACACAGACAGACACTCATTTAAAGTCTAGATCCAGGATTAGGCGCATGGTATGACATCTGATTACTAAACATTAATGGTTTCATATGATTTAAATTCATAAGCAATTGATTTATAAGCCTGTGCTATTTTGAAGTCCTGAATGTGCAATATTTGGCACATGTAGCCTTCATTCAGGACAATTATAAGTCATGACTTGCAGGACTACACAGCTAATAGACCATGTGTGGTATGCAAAATGTTATAACACGGTAAAAATAAGTTTACATTATGATAACATATCTCATTATATTTTAACCGTAAATGCAATAAAATGGTTTATATATTAAATAAACACATAGTATTTTATAGGATTTTATAGGATATTTATGTTTTAGGATTTTTTAAAATGTTTTTTGAAAGAAGTCTCTTATGCTCTCCAAGGCTGCATTTATTAGATTAAAAACATTAAAAAAACACTAATATTATGAAATATTATTACAAATTAAAATAACTGTTTTCTATTTAAATATATTGATAAAATGGACTTTTAAGCATCATTACTCTTTATCCTTCAGAAATCATTCTAATATGCTGATTTGATGCTCAAGAAACATTTATTATTATTATTAATGTTGATTTATTTTCTCCAGGATTCTTTGATGAATCCAACATTCAAAAGAATAACATCTATTTGAAATTAAAATTTAAACTGAATTTTATAACATTATAAATGTCTTTACTGTCACTTATTGATGATCAATTCAATATACCCTTGCTTCATAAAATAACTAATTTCTTTCTTTCAATAAATAAATAATCTTACTGACTAAATTAGAAATACGAGCCTTTGTTTTTTAGATCACTTTTTATTTTGCTCTTTTTATCCCACATTAAATGTAAGCAAGCCAACATTGTTTTGCCTAAAAGTTAATGCTAGTGTGACCGTAGGTTATGTAACTGAATAAATAGTGTTTATCACAGATTAGTTAAATCATCTTTGCAATCGCTGAACTTGCTTGAGGGGCCACACAGCCCCACATTCTCTCCTTACCCAGCCCTGTTAAGAGTTTCCCCTCCAAAACTGGCTCATTATGTAGCTTGATTAATAGATTAATGTGTTTTAACATTTATCTGCTGTAGAGATATGATGAAATAACATTGTATAGGAGCAGAGCCTTATCTGATCGCTTCCTGTAAAGCAGCCAGTCAGAAACAGACTGCAAAATTACCTTTAACCTGACCCATTTTTCTGAGAAAATACAATTGCTATTTTGAAATATCCTGTTTGTTCTTCAGTAAAAAAGCAATGGACATAATTATGGACCAGATCATTGCTATTTGGAAGAATGTGATCCATGCACAAGTTCATCAGGAGGATTTCAAATCAGCTTGAAGCTAAATTAAAGTCTTACCAGCAATAATATCATCCATTTGTTCCAAGGCTGCTTCTAACATGTGACTTGCATCTGAGGCCATGGCGCCAGCCGTCTACTGCATCTGCTGGTTTGCTTCTCACTGACCTGCAAAAATGTGTCATGTAATTATGCAACATAATGAATAAAAGTCACAATTACAGTTGCTGGGAAAGTGTATTTCGAAATTGAGGGTGGAGTAAAAAAATTAATCTTGTGTGTTAACCAATACTATGAATCTCATCTGACGGCAAGTAGCAGCTTGGTGTGTTTAAGACCTTATAAGCCTTCCTGTACTGTAACGTAACTTGACATTACATACATTCCCTTGAGTAAATGTGGTTTACAACAGCATCTAAATACAAATCATATTGTCCACTATTAGAAGGCTATATTTAGAAAATGCCACTAAAACATTATGTACGTGTTTGATTGCAAGCTCTCTGAAGCTACAGGATAAAATGGTCTCCATATTAAGAGCTAGTGTTTTCCCAAGCATTAACCCCTGACTCTCTGCCTTGACATATCCCGTGGCAGGTTGACTTTCTCCCTGTGGAACCTCAGTGATGGAGGGAAATTTGAGAATAATTAAACCTGTCAGGGTCAAGTTTCACCCTATTGTCATGCCATGTGGCATGTGTAATACACACATTCATACATATATTTAGGCTCACACACATAAGCAAACACAAACAGGCGGCTCTAAATTATTAAAGCCTGTTTCCGCCTCACAGTAGAGGTGCTCTCACATTTACCATTTTTTGTCAAATTTTTGCAAGTGAAATACAGACATTTCAATAGGAATCCACATAATTGGGAATTTCATGTGAGGCAAAGGTTTCCTAGTGCATCACACAGATTTGCAGCATCTTTTACACAATGCAAAAAAATTGTGTAATTTTAACTGTAAAATATTGTTAAAACACTACGGGGAAAAAAAGTTAATAGGTTAACAGTAAGTTCCCGTACTACATACAGGGAAAAACTGATAGAACTGGACATTTCATGTCATTTTTTACAGTAAAATACTGTTAAATTTACAGTTTTTAGAAGTAAAGCCTTCAGTTAAATGACGAGAAGAGACGAGAGCATGCTTTTTAATACCAGCAAAAATGGAAAATCCAGTACAACCTCTGCACACACCCCCAATTATTCAAGCAGATAAGGGTGTGTAGGCTTTCTGTCATGTGCTATCTACCCTAAAAAAGGAGTCACGTCTTTGATTTGATCACACTGATGAGGCTTTTTCGCCCCTCTTCACTTATTATAAGATGATGCAGTGTGTAGGGCACAGAAATGTGCTTCTATTGTTAAGTCTCACAAAACAAGTTTTACCATTTGCGTTCTCGCTTTATGTCCAATGATCTGCAGGTTTGTTCATTTCTGTGCTAATAAATAAACAACCCCTCAATGTCCTGAGATTAATGAGAAATAACAACCATTTTTAAATGCCTGACCCACTACAGAAGACCAGGCACTCTTATCTGACCCACAAACTCAGCAATTTCAGGCAATTAAAATGACTGATTAACTGAAAAGCAATACAAGTTCTGGAAGGTTACTCACCATTAAGTCAGTGTTGTTTCTATCAGTGTGGACACATTCCAACACAAGCCACTCCTCTCAGTGATTCTGATATATGCCACCCAGAGTCAAGACCGAGCGGGTGACTGAACGCCGATGCAATCTCAGTAATGATTGGTGACATCACACAAGTCACATGCCAAACACTCTTCAAGTCCCTGGTTGCTTACATCCTCTGTATTTACAAAACCTTGATAAAGCAAACACAAACAGAGAAACTTGTAAACGACGGGACCTTGGGTTACACAAAATGGCTTTTTCTGCCCAAACCCAACAACTGCAGTCTGAATATTTCCGTTCACACTGTTTCTCACAGAGATTGCAAGGCCATCCAAAACCACAGGTTATTCACAAGGAGGCTTTAATAGGGGGAACACTGATTTTTAATGAAGGTATTGAGCCTGATCCCATTCAACTGGAGCGTCCTTCACTCTACTAATATATAATAGCAATAGACTAAGATTGAACGAGGGACAAGAGTTATATCTAGAGACCAGAATATCATACAGACTTGCCAGTGGGCTATTTTGACTTGGGTCAGTAAGCAACGACCCAGAATACCATAGTAATCTGCCTTATGGTGGTAATGTTTTCACAGCTCTTGCAAGCACAACTCACACTCACAAAAACAAAAAACAGCAACTATATACTTCATAATGGCCAGACACATTTTAAAGTGCCCCAATAATGCCATTTCCAATATCGCCTTTCATGCAGTGTGTAACGTAGCTGTATGTGAATGTAAGCGATCTGCAAAGTTGTAAAGCTGAAAGTGTACAATAAATAAAGTTATTGTCTCCCAAAATAAAGAATCGACGAGTCATTAGTAATTCGAATCCCACTTCCGTGACCGCTACACATCAAGGGGTAACACATTTGCATAATGCGCGCCTATGTTCTACGTTGGCCGGCCGCGAACAACTTGACCCCGCCCACAAACACGCCATTCTACTGACGACTGTTTCTCAAATTTTTGGGGAGTTCAACGGAGGATTCACAAAACACTTGCTGTTTATTTGGACCAGCTGAATCACAACCTGTGAGTATGAAAAATAATAGATGTTTATATTTTCTATAGAGCGTTCAAAATACAGAACTATTGAAATAGGTGTATCGTTTCCGACACGGCTGTACGCCATAGACCAATCACAACCGACTAGGCCATCTGACCAATCAGAGCAGAGCAGGCTCACGGAAAGGAGGCATTTAGAGAGACTGAATCTTTGAACTGCTTCGAATTAATTGTTTGAGAATTGCTAAAAATTAGGAGATATTAAATGCATATTTTGAGAAAACGAAAGCATTTTTTTGACCTTGCATGCATGTAATCCTATTGTAGGAGACTCCCAAAACAACATTAGGAACTGTAAAAATGGCATAATGGGGCACTTTAAGGGGAAATATACTTGTTATGAAAATAATGTCACAATGAAAAAAACCTTCTCAAGTAAACGTTTTTCCCATGAAAACCATTTGTTTATTTATCTTTGTTTCAAGGATTAAATATGACCTGGATTTGTTTTCAAGAGATTCACCTAGTGAGACTCTCAGGTCTAGTGTGGTTTGCTTTACTTTGACATGTGACAGGTTTCGACAATACTCAAGTATTTGCTTTAGATATCACTTACAAGCAGACACTTCAAGAATCTATAGACCCGTTGGTTCCAAAATCCTTTGATATATTGTGAAACCAAACAAGCACACTAATTCTCTTATTGCGTTTTAACAAGCTACTGCTATTCATCATGGGATTAAAAACTGTCAGAGACTCTGAGCCCCGCATCTGGTGCCAAAAAGCAAACTGTAACGTTCTACTTAATTTACTCCAGGATGTTTAGATTTGCAAACAGAAGCTAATGTGGAAAGTCCCTGTATTTTGGAGCTACGCTGCAGTTAGTGTTGAACAGGCTCATCCAAGGTTATCCCTTACTAAAATGCAGGAAAATTGTGATGAACATGTTTGGGGTGGATGCATTAATGAGTAATCATAAGTAAACCTGAACAGTAAATCATACATCAAATTTCTACCTAGGCTATCACTTATTTAACTCTAAATTTGCTGTATTATGCAGGACAATTTTTAAATACAATTATATATAAATAACTACATTTGAGGAAAGGCTTATTTTTTTAATTTTGATAAGTTATCCTACTGTAAAAACAGTTCCCATTAAATGTTAAAATATTATTGTACACTACTGTTCAAAAGTTTGGGGGCAGTAATATTTTTGTTTATTATTACAATATGTCAGAAATTATTATTTTTTTATTCAGCAAGGATAAATTAAATTGATCAAAAGTGACAGTGAATACATTCATAATGTTACAAATCAGCATATTTTAATGATTTCTAAAGGATCATGTGACACTGAACATTGGAGTAATGACTGCTGATAATTCAGATTTGCCATCGCAGGAATAAATTACATTTATTTATTTTCAAATGGAAAACATAAATAAACAATTTTAATAATACTGCACAATATTACTTTTTTTACTTTATTTTTGATCAAACAAAAGCAGCCTTGGTGAGCAGAAGAGAATTCTTTCAAAACAGTAGTGTATATAAAATTTATATTAAATAGATAGATAGATAGATAGATAGATAGATAGATAGATAGAAGCCATTCCATAGGAGTATTTTCCATGTTGTTTAAAAATTCCTCTATGTACAGTAAAAGCAAAATCAACACTTACTGTAAGCAGCCTTGGGCAGAAATACTGCAGCGGGAGGAAGTGGCATCAGCATTAGGTGTCAAACCAATAAACCCAGCACGTCAACACAGCTTAAAATGAGAACATCAAAGGCAGCAGTCCTCAAACAGCTTAGTTGTCCCCACTCAGCACTCTACATTAAACCATCACGACGCGTTTGTGTGTTCAGTAAGCAGCTGACGGGGTGACATGTCGCGTGGCCACCGCGCATCCCTTGATTAAACACAATATAATGGTGGAAAGGTGACCTGTAGTGCAGTTCAAATGCAGTGGCTGACACAAGGCCTCATTAGCCGCGTTTCCACTGCTGGAACTTTACCCTGGAACTAGGGACTTGGAGCTGGTACTCGGTGTGTTTCCACCGCAGGGACCAGGATCTAAAGTTCCAGGTATAAAAATGCCCCTCAGAAAGTCCCTGCTCGCGAGGAAGTACTTTTTCAAAGGTCCAGAACTTTCGGGGGCGGGACTTTCTGCGCTAAACATGCTGATTGTTTGAGTTCAGGCAGCATTGTGATTTCAACCACCATTTATTCTGATCATTTTTAAAATATTACAGTTATTGTGTTATGAAACGTAGTTTTAAAAGTATTTTCAGGTGAGAATGTAGTTGTTTAAAACTCAAATCTGCGTTTTATTTATAAAGACAGCGTGTATTTAAAAATGTGTTTCGCCAATTTCGGAGACGATCAGCTCCACATGATCAGCGGGAGCTCAGTGCTCATGTATCTGCCTAGAGCAGTCTCAACTCGGCTAGTCATTCTGACATTTGCCACTGGCTCTGATGTCTCTTTAGTGGTTAAACATAAAATATAACTCATTTTGGGTAAATCTAACAGGTAATCGCCGCAAGCTCTACCTTCTTGATACAGGTTACTTTTCATACATGTTAAGTCATCCACAACAAACCCGGTTCAAATAACAAGGAGATAGAGTTGCAGCACCGTATGACTACACTGAAAAAAAAGAAAAACAATAATTGGTGTAGATTTCCCTTGATACAATCTTCACTCAGAAACTGTTAGAAAAGTTTACAAATAATTACAAAGATATGGAGGACTAAACTTCAAACTGCAAAAAACTATAAATAAATATATAACAACATCAAAACTATCATTTTTGTATTAAATTTAGTCCTGAATTAATTTTTGTATTAGGCTACTTTCCCACCCTTTATTTATTATCATTTTTACTTATTTTAACAGCATTTTTTAATTGTATTTTTATATTTCTTTATGTGATACAGCTATGACCGCATTATTTATTTTTCTATTTATTCTTACATTTCTGTCTCTTGTTTGATAATTAGGTGGGTTGGTCTTGTTTACCATTGGTTTATCATAGATGAAAGTGTGTGCTCACAAACAATCAGCAACAAAATCTGACATGAACTGCTCCATAAATGTTTCTTATTCCCAAACAGCGTTTAAAATGGTAATTTTTATATATATATGATAATTATATATATATATATATATATATATATATATATATATATATATATATATATATATATATATTCACACACATATATATATGGAGAGAGAGACAGACAGAGAGAAAAGCTTTGGGCCTCCTTACAAAGAAACGGCAAGTAACAATACATTACAAACAAACTTTTGAAGTATAAAAAGACCGAAATAGTATTAAGTACTCTGATAATCTTCTAAAATAATTTTTTACAGTGCACACTACAGGCGGAGTAGCGTGATCAAGCAGAAAACTAAGAGGACGCTTTATCGCATTAATAAAGAAGTTTCCACATAACACTTCCACACATATTAACATCAGAACGTTCAAGAGATCAAAACAGCTCTGATATTACACGCATGGACCACCATTCTCAGAATGATTCATGGCTCAGTGTAGGCGGTTGTAAGTTTGATTCGGGCTCAACCCCTGGCCGGCTCCAAGCTCTACTCACTGGAGCGGATGCGTTTGCAGCTGGCTCGAATGCTGCACTCCTCCGCAGTAACAAGAGAAATGTCAGTCCTGAGCAGGTGCATTCGACTGTGGTACCGAGGCCCTTGAAAATGTCAGTGAGCCGCTCGGCACAGGAAAGCCCTGCTCATGGGGCAAAACATCACGGCTCTGTCCTACAGGTCCTTGACATCAATACCGCCCAATGCATATTGCATGGGATCTCCATCGCTCTCTATCTCAGTCCACAGAATGGGGTTTACACAACGTCAGGTGCCAACTGCAGATGTTTAAGAACTGGAACGTCATGGAAATCATTTGGTTACAGTGTTTTGTACAAGATGTAACTAGGAATTGGATATCCATTCCTAAACCTAGAGGATGGACACGTCAAAATCAATGAGTGACAAGACAATTCATGTAAGTAGCTCAAAGAGTGACAGCTGAAATGAGTGATAAGCACTTTTAGATGCTTATTAAACTGTATTTAACTTTACAAGCCTCCAAGGGGCCTCAAAATACAAAAGCACACTGAGGATTGCAAAGCATTAGGTGGCATATTTGATGGAATGAAAACTCTGGCATTATTTTCTCACCCTCACATCATTCCAAACCTTAATTTCTTAATTCTGTAGAACACAAAAAAGATATGACTCAGTGTATTATTATCCATTCAATGAAAGTCATTGGGGTATTGAATTGTTTTGGTTCCCATTGACATTCATTGCATGGACAAAAATGTTCTTCAAAATATCTTCTTTTGCAGAAGAAAGTAAGTCAACACAGGGAAAAAAAAGTTTTTATTTTTGAGTGAACTATCTCTGTTGATCTCAGTGAGAAAATAACTACAATTTTCAAATGATCATTCTGGGAATGAAACGGTTGTGGTAAAACTGGTCAGTCGGGACATGTATGTGCACCTCTGTGGAAATAAGCTCACCGTAATCACACAGCAGAAGAGCCTGAGGGCTATGTGTCTGTTCACAACAACCATATGGATGTTCTCCTTCACCTGTTCTCATAAACAACTACTCGTGTTCAACCTTGCCACCATGAACAAAAAATCAACCAAAAATCAACATCTTGCTTTGAATTCACTCTGACAGGAAATGAACACACTGCTAAATGCTAAAAACTGTTAATCTGTAAGCAATACTCATTGATCTTCCTCTAAATCTCAAAACATTGTCCTTTAAACAAACACTATAACATTTAAAATTTCATCTATAAGATATTAAACTCTCTTTCTAAATGCTTTAATTTGGCAACCATTCTACAATGGTGTCATCAAAGAGCAATACAACTGTATTTTCACAAACCAGGGAAAGTGGACAAATAAAAAAGACTCTTTTTCTCTAAGCACATGATCTTCACAGACACTTTGTTGAACCCCACAGTCATTACCAAGTAGAATCTCCATTGCAGCACATAGTTTGACTGCTCACTGAGCCCAATGGGGTCAGTACTGAAGGAAGAGGCTTTATACTCTATAATAAAAACTGGCAGTAAAACAAACATGGGCAATGAAGAGCAACAGGCAGAGACAATAACTATAATAGGCTTCACTGCAATATAATGCAAGTAGCAGAATGTTTTGAGAATATACAGTCAAATAATGGCTCATCTGAGACTGTTCATCCTACCATACCATAAAATAATGTGAATAATGAATACAAGAAAATGTTAAATAGAAATTAATATCTACGCAACTACACTAGGCTATATATTTTTGCATTAGATATTAAACTTTAGCTAGTCATCATATTAGCTATAGCATATGTGTGTGTGTATTCATTAGATGTAATATATTTAATTACATTTTCATTATATATTATGTATATATACACAATATTAATATAAACTTTTTTGACATATACTGACATATATTTTTATTCATGTTAAGCATATTTTGCAAAATCTCAGGAAATTCTGATTCTTTATAATACACACAAATACTTAAATATACCAATAATAGTAATACAGTGCAATAAATTATAAAATTAACTTGATTTTAATTATATATATATATATATTATTATTATTATTATTATTATTATTATTATTATTATTATTTTTACGAGGAACGTTACTGCACCTAAACTTTCTTGATATTTTTTATGACTCTACACATGGGAAAGACTACTCAGTACTGCTTTAAATTATGAAAAAGTTATTCTGCACCAATAAAACAATGCAGACAGGATGCTTTTTAAAAATCAACGTACCTGTAGTATAATTCCCGTCTGACTTGAAATCCTCCTACTGTCAGCTGGCGTCCCCCTCATGTGTTATCATCGAGCTGCCCTGCTCCATATAATAAAAAAGTCATATGAGGGACATTTCCTCTGACCAATCATCTGTCACGTACTGTAAGAGGTGGGTCTTATCGCGAAATGAATTCCATATTATGTGCAAATAAACTAAAATAACCCTCATTATAATGCGGAAGAAAAGTATAGTGGAACTCTTTCAATTTAGAATAGGTAGCAAGGGGTAATCTTTTAAGAAGCACATCAAATATGCTCTGTTACAACCCTATGGTTACAACTAGTGACAGGATATTCAGGTGGTGGTGGAAATCTGAGGATACAAGCGCCATCTTCTGTGCAAGGTCACAAATACAGAAAGCATGTGCAAATGCGCATGCGCGTAACGTTTAGTTAGTGAATATAGTATCTGTTTGCAGACTTTGTACATAAATAAGCATAATTATTTATATGTCCTCCCTAGCAATCTCCTTAAAATATTTTTTAAATTCTTGCAGAAGTAGCCTAAGAAATGTCATGAAAATGTACTGATCAAAAAAGGGTGGGAAACAATGCCCAATTAAAAGCCCACAAGAAGTATTTCATTGAGTACAAATTAATTAAATGGTTAAATAGTAGTTGATTATTTATTGCCAAAATATGTTATAAAAATAATACACAAATTGTGCTTTGTACAGAGCACATTATAAATGTAATATTTCAGTCCATGATCTCCGTTCCACCTCAGAAATACAGTGAATTTGAAGGGCAAAAAAATATTTTCTTCAAGAGACACATGCATTGCAGATATTCTTTTCATTTAATGCTATTTATTTATAGAGTACTGCTGTTAGATAAGCATCTTTTACTGTCTCAAATTATAGAATACGATAGTTGCAGTTTTCTGACTGAACCGAGGAGGTCTTTGTTTTTCAGGAAATGACAGACTCTGGCATAACTACAAAGTGCACTACAAAATGCTTTCCACTAAATTACAAGCAGATTAGATGTGATCGGGAAAAAGGACCTCATTGTAACTACCATATACAACTGTCCTATCCTATATCTACTTGATTTCTAACTTATAGATGGTCTGATAACCATCATCCCAAGCATACAGTTGCTTATCCTTTGGGTGGAAACGCAAAGAGGAGTGGCTGGTGTAACGCTTTGGGAAGAAAAGCACAGGGATGCCCTCGGTGTAGATGGTGTCATGGATATCAAACAAGCATTGGATGCTTGACCTTCCACCATAGTGGGAGTTGTAGACCACATATAAGGTGCCACAGGTTATGAAAGCTGCTTCTGCATCACGGCTATTACAGTTGGTATCCCATGTGTGCTCCACTGCCAGACTACTGTGGTCCAGCTTGGTGATCACCAAGTTGCCGCTGAAGTCTGGGTCGGCATGGATCGACCAGAGCCCCATTTCGTCTACGGCGAGGTCCAGCAGGGTGTGAGGATTGAGGGAATATGCCGGCATCCGACCGGCTCCAGGGAGCAGCAACCGATCAGCCACTGTACGATTGCCGAGGTGGACCTTCAGGATCTCATTGTTGGTGTCTGCGTTGTGGTAGTACACAAAGCCATTGTAGACCACATGGGCGGTTCCATGCCAGGGAAAAGGAAGACGGATAACTTCTGTTTTTTTGGTGGAGTTTGGTTCAGTGAAGGTCTTCATAGAGGTATATGCTAATACTGTATTGTTTCGAGTACCGCTAAAAAAGTAAATCTTAGCAGAACCCTTTGTCGGATCCTTCATCCAGGATCCATTGGTGTCACCTGCTTTCTTGACAATTTTGACAGACTTGATACCCACAACCTCTGAACTGCAGTCTGGAAGAATCAAGGTAAAAAAAAAATAAAAAATAATTATCAAGTTTATGCAACTATAGCATATAGTAAATATTATAATTATCTATAATGATTATATATATATATATATATATATATATATATATATTAGTATATAGTAATTATGTACTTTACATGCTTTATATCTTTATTATAGAGTTGCACTATGGTACCATATGAATTATGAGGCAATATTAAAGATTATTTGAATTTACCAGTGTTAGTGTTGTTTGATGAATGAATATTCAATGAATATGATGAATAAATATTTAATTTCACATTTCATTTCCTCTATTTTTACATTTAGATGACTTTTGCCATCATGTAACACTCATTTAAAGTTATTTCTTTTATTAACATTATTACTGTAATACTGTATTTAACACTCTTAATCTTTACCAGATCTCAAAATTAATATTCATTTTTCATAATGTTGTGATGCCTAAATTCACTTGTAGCATTTAAAATATTTGTTTTGGTTTTTAGCGTATTCATTTATTTAGACAAAATAGTATAGAATTGAAATATTGGTGCATACTTTCTTGTAGACATTAAAAAATTAAACATCTCAAATGCAATCAAATTATTTATACGGTATATAATTTTTAATTTTTACATTTAATGCACATATAAGTGCTAACAATAAAAAATGACTTAAAAATGAAAGTTGTAGGGCTTAATTAACATCTTATTTACCTTTGCCCTTAGGGATTACAGATGTCTTTTTTAGTTTGGCTTCTTTCACTTGGTGCTCGAGCAATGAGTCCTCAATGTCAACCTGAACCGTGTCAGGGATCTTATTATGCAGGTATTCCACATCTCTTTCCACTCGGTCCATACGCAAAGCGAAGGTGTCAATGTGACCTTTGACCTCTGATTTTAGCACATTCATCTTCCTCGTTTCACTGTGTATCTCCTTGGACATGTCATACATCTTTTGACTGAAGTGCTGGAAGTCTTGCTCACATTTGATCAGTCGTCCTTTTCAAATAAACGCACAAAAATACCATATGACTGATCACACTATACTGAAACTCAAAATTAAAACATAACATGACTTATAAAAAATCTAATATATTTTAAATGTTGCACTATATGTTGCTTGCTATAAATTGTGTTTAGCATTACCAGCTAAACCTTGAACCCCTAATTAGGCTTATGGAATCTGCATGCAAGTGTTATCAAACTGTTAGATTCTTCAGATTTTATGACTATTTTAGAGTTAGATTGAGGTTATGTTGTAGGAATGTTGAAAAAAAAAAAGATCCAGGAACACATTGAACTTACCAAAAAGTGTTATATCTGAATGTTTAGCTCATAAGCTAAAATCATATAATAAAATATTACATTGTTTCTGTTAAATCATGCAAAAGAACAAATGTTTTTGGCCACAAAATCTTAAGAAAAAATGTCTTACCTCCAGCTGCTGAAGTTGTCTCTGAAAATATTCCATAATATAATCAGGAGTTGTCCTCTGAGCTTGTCCCGTTCCAAGCAAAAGAAATACAGTTACCAAAGACAAAAGCATGATGTATATTTTCACCTTTGATTTCTTTCTTGTCTTGTTTAGTTTATGTTATATAATAAAACCGAGAAAACTCCCTTCTTATCTAATGTCAGTCTGGTAAAATGGAGCCAGATGGAGTTCCAGAAGCAACTGGCTGTTTGATATTCAAATTCTGGCACTGTATTCGAAGGAAGATGCTGAAAAGGCAGGTCTTCACAAGCTGTGTTTTTAGTCGTAATAAACTCCAGATGTCCTGACACGCTTTCACTCGCTAAATCAACTCTGCAGATCATACTATTCAAATGTTTGCATATTTAGAGTATAATATACACCATACTTGCCTGTCTCCCCTTCAATTTGTCCATTAGCCTTTAAAGAGGTCAAGTTGGAAATTTGAGA
The DNA here is from genome assembly GCF_018340385.1 of Cyprinus carpio. Taxonomy (NCBI): domain Eukaryota; kingdom Metazoa; phylum Chordata; class Actinopteri; order Cypriniformes; family Cyprinidae; genus Cyprinus; species Cyprinus carpio. The sequence continues at coordinate 8,378,573 of NC_056596.1, read as the reverse complement.
ACCGGAAACACATCAGGACACCTTCAGGAGCTTCAGTCAGTCTGGCTGTCCAAAATAACTTCAATTTTGGCACACAAGCAGACATTTTCCTGCCAAATAAGTGATGAGGGGGAAAAATGACTTTATTCTTGGAATAATTCTCAAAGCTCAAAGGAACTTTGTGGTTTGTCTTAAAAATACAGAATCAGTGGTAAATTCATCTATTTATTTTGATCCAAAACCTGAATTACTGTAAGGAGTTTGACTAATTCACTAATTCATTAAAAAAATTAACAAATTAAATAATTTTATTTGAATTGGTCCTACAGTCAAAACAATAAACTGATTTGATTTCCATCAGTAAAACAAAAAAATATTTAGCATTAAAATATTGCTAGATTCTTTTCAAATAGTTGCACCTCCAAGAGAAATTGTAACTTGGTGATTCTGTTTGTCCATCAGATGGCGCCTTAAGACAAAAACAACAATGTGAACTCTGGGAACAGGATTCACATGTGTCCATTGTTGATTTTGTTTGCAAAGACAATGAGAGTGTGTTTACACAGATTAGAGATATATCCGTTTTCCAGCATCTCTGGTTTTTCAGTGATTATCTGAAATTCAGCATTTTCCCTTTAGATGTTTATATGCTCCTGACACCGCTGGCCCAAATTCCCCTAGTCAGTTATTTAGGCTGGTAATGGCATCATTCAAAATTATGTCTTAAATAGAAATCACAAAACATGCCTTTTGCATTAACTACAGTATCAGATCAAATCTTCTTTATATTTGCTTCATTAATTTGCTGTGGGTACATTTTTAGTGGTCAAAGAAAACACAGCAAAGGGAAAGCGACAGGCTCAAATGATGCAGAAACATTTGATGTGGAAATTTTGTGGCCTGATTCAGTCAAAACTCTGCAAATTCAAGAACTTGATTTACTAAAGTAAAGCACACTGCAAATACTGTACATGAAGAGAAAATCAACAACAACAACAACAACAACAGCAACAAACAACAATAAATCTATATAAATAAAACTATATTTACTTTAGTTTTGTGTTTTTAAAAAAATGTAATTAAAATAATTTTAAAATTAGGCCTACTTTGGCACACCTTGTCCCAATGTACTTCCATTATTAACAATCTCTAAGTGGCTGGTGACTGAACTCTAACCCAGCAAAGCGAGACAAAACCCCTCATCAAAGGTTCCATTAGCGGAACGTATCGTCTCTTCCAATCCTGAATGAGTTTAACATCATCTCATCATCAGTGACTTTGTGTCCCTATCTAAAGCCCATAAACGCTTATAATAATCTCTAGTTTTCTCTGAGCTTACAACCATCTCTGCTTTGGAGAGTTGCATCTAGTGCTAATGGTTACTTACACAAAAGGCTGCATACAGTATAAAACAACACATCCCTAAAATTCAAAAGGTAAATGACTAGAAATGAATGTGCTTCTCTCTATAGTTGAACTTTTATACACAAATTAATAAGTGTGAAAAGGTAAATATGTTCATAAATATCAGACAATACACTAGCAGACCCAAACATTCCTTCTACCACCAAATGAGGGCATGCCTGGTCCCCATACAGTCTCCACAACTGAGCCAACCCTCTGACACACTTCCATAATTCCCTCTCATCTTTTTTTAGGGTTTTATCCCTACCACCTCCCAGCTGTTTAGAACTACATAGGCAACAACCCATTCATGACTTTGACAGGAAACTTCAAAGCACTAATTTATTATTCCTGATAGAATTGCATCCTTTGTGTCAAGCAGAATTGCATCCTTTGTGTCAAGCAGAAAAAAACTGAGCAGATATAAAAAGACTGTAGATACTGGCATAGGCATGCTATAATCCTAACTAACAATTTTTTTTTTAAACAATATTTTGCAAACGTTTCCATCAAGCTATGAAAATGTTATTTCTGATGTTCTCTGAACATTTTTATGCATATGTTGAGAACATTTCATATAATCATTTTGCAAATGTTGGAAATGTTACTTTTGAATGTTCTCTGAAGGTCAATAACATTTGTAAAAAATTCTACATAAATATACATCTAAAATATTTCAGAAATAAAACATTCCACGAACAATGTATAACCATTTTTTATGTGCTAACATTTTGAGAACATAAATAAAGTTCAGATAACACTGAATGAAGGTTCTGTTAATATTACTAGAAGAACATCTGTTAAAAAGTTGGAGAGAAACCTGCCAGGATGTTAGCCAAAGTTCTGAGAATATTTCTTAGTTGCAATGTTGCATGGGGCTTTTAAACTACACATACTGGCTAAATAAGATGTTGTAAAGGCACTATTTTTTAAATAACTTTTTTTTTTAACTGGTGTTATTCACATTCACTTTAATTTTTGAACATTTTCAGTTAACCAGGAAGAAAAACTCTGAATGCACAGAGTAAACAGACATCAACGCTGTCCTTCAGTAGAACAGATTCAAATATATAGGTAAAGTGTAAGTTTTTTTTTTCAGTTATAATACCTTCTCAGCTATTCTTAATCCATGTCTAGCTTCATTTCCCCCAAAAGTATTTTAAGCTAACAAAACATTGCTCTGTTAGTTTGAAAATTATGACCAGAATGCTTAACTATTGGAGTGTGTTTATGGGCGGAACTGTCTGTCTTTTCAACCAATCACAGACAAAGGGAGTGTTTGGAAACAGAACATGACACTCACTCCAATGTTCCGAAACCTGTTTGAAAACAGTAGTACAGCATTGTTAGAGGTGTAGAGATTACTTGATTCACAATAAACATAAGTTACCAAATCAAATGATATACATGAAATTAAGCATAAGATTGTGAATATATAAAGGTGTAGGAGTTCTGTGTGAATAGACCCTAATACTGTATGTCTGTTTTTCTTTGGAAGTTACACAACGTCTTGCCTTATTAGTACTGTACTTTGAGGAGAAACCAGACACTGGGTATTCGTTGCTTCAATCAAGGTTTTTTGCTTAGCTGGAACAACTATAACATTAGGGATCCCTCAAGGCTCTATTCTTGGACTGGTTTTATTCAGCCTTTATTGCCTTGCCACCTCCTGGGAATGTTATCAAAGCAGCTCTTTGATATTTGAAACGCTAAACATCATATTAGAGTCGTTTAGATTTTTGGACACATGGCTATTGTCCTGTCTGAGGCTTAAAATGTTATTCTAAATGTAACTTTGAAATGTAACTTCTTATTCAGTGTATGTTACTTGTCACTAATCTGTTATTTTGCACTAATAGATTGTGCTATTGTTAAGGCTCATTTGACTCCTTGCTTTGTCTGAAATAAGAATTGTTTGCATTTACTGACCTTGTCGCCAATGTCTTCTGTTTGATGTTTTCTGTGACTAGTTGTTGAAATCTTTGTTTTGGTGATTGCACTTGCTTAGCCTTGCAGTGTTTATTAAACATGCTTTGAGAATAGAGACCTGAATGTCTTTCTTCTGAGCTTGTACTGGAGAAAATTAATCACCATTGAAACATTCTGTCTTGCACATTGGGACTTAGTGGGAAACCAAGCAGTCTGTTTATTCCACTTTAATGTATACAATGTTTTGAATATTCATGTGATCTACTAAAGTGTGTGTTGTGCACACATACTGGGGGCTCAAAAAAAACACCACAATTAAAAGCATGAAAAAAAAACAGATTTAAAGAAAATGTAAATACAATAAAAAAAATGTTACATTAAAATTACAAAAATGCTAAATAATGTAATATATATCTTTATGAGTTGGATCACCCTGACATCTGGTGACATTCCCAAGCTGATATACTGTATTATGCACCATCACATACTCTAAGTGTTTTGGTGGTCTTGCTGAAACCTGATCCGTGTTATGCAGATGGATATGATAGATAGAGACACCCTTAAAGGAATCTGACAGGAGGATAAAACAGAACACACACCCACGCTTGTGCAAATTCTGCCATATCCTTGTTAATCAACATTCTTATAATTGTTTTAACCCATGTTTTATAATTTGTGTGTGCGTGTGTGTGTTACTGTTAGGAACCAGATTTTACATTGGACATCAAAAAGCAACCCAACAGGGTGACCAGAAATGGAAGCCAGTGATGAAAATGCAAATTCAGTGGTCAAAATATCACTGAAAAACAATGAATGAATTCAGAAAATGGGCACAATTCATTTTCGTATGCGTTTGGTTTTTATTTATTTATTTTTAATAATAATTATGATATCTGGGGGTCAAAATAGTAAATAGTAACCAATGCAAATAGCAAAGACATCATTACAAAAATAGCAAACAGTATCACAACAAAATTGTGACCTTAAAAAAAGTAAATAAATATATTAGAAAACACATGATAAACTGTATTTAACAAATATTTAACACTTTCTAATTATATTTAAGTTTTTTAATTTTTTTATTATTACAAACTATGAATATACAGTAATTACAACTTTTGTTTTTACTTTTTAAATGTTATTTTATGTGTGTGCTTTTGGAAGCGGATCTTCAATATCCATAATTAGGTTTATTGTTTTGCATTTTATGCTCATTTATTTGAGCACAAAGTATGTGCTTTCAGCAAATATAATTGTGTTGTTTAGTTGATTATGGAAAAATGTGGATATCTGGTCACCTTACCCAACACAGTCATATGAAAGTACATAAAAATCAGTATAATTTTCTTTACCTTGCTGTCTTTTATTCATGGTCTTTCGAGGATGAAGGCACATCATTCAACTTCTACCATGTGAATTTGCAACAAAATATTTTAGAGTTAGAGAGAAAAATTTCTCAGTGCATTTAAAAATTTATCAACCTATTCACATCTCTGTCCTATGCATGATTATATGGTTAGTTGCATTTTATTACTTGCATTTAACATGGTTTTAAACATCAGAAAAAACCTGAGACCCATTTTTGAGACACGGCCCACCAATTAAAAAATCACTTGTGAAGAGATTGCGCTTGATGTAAATGCTTAAGAGTGAGTTGTAATCTCATCTCATTAGGGTTCAGTTCTATATAAGTCAGTTTATCTGTGAGTTTTATGTGCATTAAAGTGCATTAACATGCATAAATATTTGTGCATGTACAATAAAGAGTGATCATGGGTACCATTGTATTGTTTTGACAGCAATATAGCCGTAGGATGGAGCCTTAATTGTTCTGTGTATGAATTGCATGCTTAGCAGCCAATAACAAACCATTATTGGATATTTGTGAGAGCATGGAATTCCTACCATTTGAGAATTGAAGGCTACAACATATGTTTGTGTAACCTATAATCTGATTTAGAAAGCACTTCAGAAAGTATTCTTTATAGACATATTAGCAGAGGAAATCACACATTGCCATATCATATTCTGGCTTAATTGGATGCGACCCTTGTTAGCACACCCACTCTCAAGTTTAATTTAAAGTTGCAAATGAGAAGAATTGAAATAATTAACCAAATCATCCATGGATATGTCATCCAACTTGGTGTCAGAACAGGTGTGCGGGGGTTGTAGTAGTGTGGAGTGGGGAGAATTGTCTCCGTAACTGGACTGCTACTCTATTACCGAAGACATGGTGTGCTATGGATGCAGAATTTCACAGAAAGCAGTGGTGCAATACTTAGATAGTCGTCTTTTTAAACTATGAAAAGAGTGTGAAAAGATGATCCCACATACAAAATACAGTCTCTTATTTTAAAGGGATAGTTTCAGAGAATTGCAACAAGCAAAGTGCACAGAAAGAACTCTTTAGCACCCTTCCATTCCCATAAAGCATAATTCCCATAAAGCGTAATTGACTCAGTCTCCCAACGCTCTCAAACTACTTAATGTGCATGATGCCACCATTTTCACAGATTCACATTTTCATAGTTTAAATGATAATGGTATTATTTTCAAAAACTTGCACTTTAAAACCTGTTTTCAAAAGTTAACATTTTTGGGCCCACAAAATGCTACTGTCATGTAAATTAATGGCCATAATGGCCAGGTACAACTATTTCTACAGTTCATCTTTGACATTTAAAACATTTAATTGAACATCTAATCATGAATGTCCAGGTCAAATCACAGCACAGAAATATATGAACCAAAATTATTACAACACATTGACAAATGATCACATTTAAATGAAAATAACTCTTATTGATATCAACATTTTACTTCTTCAAAAGCCTCCAGATCCTGTAACAGATGTTGCTGTGCAAGAAAAGTCATTAGTTACTAAGCATATTGGCGTTAAATAACACTGCTGTGAATGCAACCAATGGCAGATGAAAGCAAATATAGAATGACTCCCCAAATTGTATTTGAACAGGTGTGTAGGTGGAGAATAATTAGAAAATATGAATGTTTCTCTCCCACTCAGTATTGTTCGGTATAGTTCATTGGTTTATTATAGCTGCTAATTTAACTGATTTACCACTTAACAACAGAGGATAAGAACCGTGTGAATCACCTCTGTGAAAAGTTTCCACACTGTTTGATTATGTGATTGTCTCACCAACGTTTCTGCTCTTTTGATGAATTAACGGTGGTTTTCTCTAGGTATTTACTAAAAGCAAAAAAAAAAAAAAAAAAAAAAAAAAAAAAAAAAAAAAAAAAAAAAAATTCATGTACCATGGTACCATTCTTTGAAGTACCATGAAACCATACCACATAAACTACCTTTCAAAGGTTTGGGGTCAGTAAGATTTATTTTTAAAAAGAAATTAATAAAAAAAAATAAAAAAAAAAAAAAAAACTAAAAAAAAAATACATTAAAAAAAAATATAATGTTACAAAAGATTTTTATTTCAAATAAATGCTGCTCTTTTGAACATTGTTCTATAAAAAATTGTCGTTTTTATAAAAATTGTAAGCATTGTTTGCAACACTGATAACAATAAGAAATGTTGAGCACCAAATCAGCATATTTGAATGATTTCTGAAGGATCGTGTGACACTGAACACTGGAGTAATGATGCTGAAAATTCAGCTTTACCATGACAGGAATAAATTATACTTTAACATATATTAAAATAAAAAACAGTTTTATAAATTTTAATAATATTTCATTGTTTTTGCTGTATTTTTATTCAAATAAATGCAACCTTGGTGAGCATAAGACATTTCTTTTTAAACTGAAAATCTAAATATAACAGCTATTTCAAATTAATAAAAACTATAAACAATTTATCTTTATACCAGTTTTAGTGTTATTGCAGTTAGTAAATTTCAGTTAAGTAATTTTTTGTTTAGTTTAAGGTTTATAATCTATTATTCATGTTGTATTTTATTTCAGCTTTATTTCATTTAACAGAAATGTTTTTAATAGTTTTAGTTAATAAACCAACTCTGGATACCATCACTGCACCATGGTAAAACCTACAGCAGAATTAAAAAAGCAATGCATGTGCACTTGGAATCTTCAGATCCATCTTACCAAGGCCCTAAAGGGCTCTCCATTAACACTCCATCAACCAGATATCATTGATCAAGGCAGTCTGATTAGGAGAGCCCTATTACCAGAACCAGTAAATGAGCATAAATAGATTTTAAGACTTAAGAGCGAATTAAGAGAAAAGGTGGAGTGAGATAGGAGACAGCGCTGGACAGGACCGTAATTCCCATGATGCCTGCGCTACTAAAGCACCCTACCGTCTGGTGACAGATCGGCCCTGTGGAATGATCTGAGAGCACAGAGTTTGCCTCAGTTTTGCACATCACAGAGATCCTACTGTTAAATAATTCATAATGCTGGCAGTAATTAGGAAGCGGTGGGGCCCACAGAACACAACGGTTACTGGAAACACTTCCCTCTTCACCCCTGACAGTTCCTCTACCCCTCAGTGCCAGCTCCTTGATTAGCATTGTGAGCCATTAGCACGTTTTGCCATCATACAATTTTAGGTTGCATTAGGTAAACATTGATGGGTCTAATGGCAGGAGGAGGTCTAGCTGCGATCATTTTACAAAACTAATGCTTCTAATAACAGCTTAAACACCCTGTTGCTGATAAGAGTGAGTAAAGCAAGATAACTAGAATGCTGTCGTTATAATCAATGAAGATGGCTAGTCTGCAAGCTGCTGTATTTGTTATTACAGTAGTAGTCTTGCGTAGCCAGACCTTCAGACTGACGGCTGAAGGTCTGCCGTTTATCTGTGCGGTGTGAATTGGCCTTTACCTCCACCACTGAATATAATTAAATTTGATATAATTTAAATATAATTCGAATAATAATATAATTTGAATATTAAGTTTGATGATATAGATATTTTATTTAAGAATTAAGCTGTTTGTTTAATTGACCTGAAAATACCTGAAGAGTAATTATAATTTAATTTGATAATAATATTATAAATGAATATTTAAAAGTGAACCTATGTTTGCTTAACTGACAAACACTTGAAGGCTACATAAAAATTGGATAATATAAATATTAACGTAAATATGGAAAAAATGATGCAATGTTTGGTCAACTGAAATATTATTTGAAGGCCAAATGTAATTTAATTCGTTAATATTAACTAAAAAAATCAAGTTGTTTCAATGTTAAAAAAAAAAAAAAAAAAAAAAAAAAAAAAAAAAAATGAATTGAATTGAATTGAGAATTGCAAATTTTACTGGTATTGGTATCAATTACTGAAATTTGTATATTGTGACAACCCTACAATGTTATTTTAAAATTCAAGTTATCAGTAACTTAAAGGGATACTACACCCCAAAATGAAAATTTTGTCAATCACTTACCCCCATGTTGTTCCAAACCCGTAAAAGCTTTGTTCGTCTTCTGAACACAATTTAAGATATTTTGGATGAAAACTGGGAGGCTTGTGAATGCCCCATAGACTGCCAAATAAATTACACTGTCAAGGTCCAGAAAAGTATGAAAAGCATCGTCAGAATACTCCATCTGCCATCAGTGGTTCAACCGTAACGTTATGAAGCGACGAGAATACTTTTTGTATGTGAAGAAAACTAAAATAATGACTTTATTCAACAATTTGTCTCCACTGTGTCATTTAGGAGAATATGAGCTGAACGCAGGCAGCTTACACTCTTCTGTGTCAGCCGTGCCACAAGGATGCGCTGTTTTCTTTCAAATCAAAGCGTAAATACATGTAGAAAACGTATCCTTGTTGAATAAAGACATTATTTTTGTTTTCTTCGCATACAAAAAGTATTCTCGTCGCTTCATAACGTTACGGTTGAACCACTGATGGCAGATGGACTATTCTGACGATGTCTTTCATACTTTCCTGGACCTTGACAGTGTAATTTACTTGGCAGTGTATGGTACAGTCACAAGCCTCCCGGTTTTCATCCAAACTATCTTAAATTGTGTTCCAAAGACGAACTAAGCTTTTACAGGTTTGGAACGACATGGGGGTAAGTAATTAATGACAAAATTTTTATTTTGGGGTGGAGTATCCCTTTAAGGTTCTCGTTTCTTGAATCTTCCTGACTGAAGTTCTTGCATCTTTGGCAATCAGCTCTTACTACCAGCTGTCAGTAATTGTGATCTCCACCTGCCAACTGGCAGGAGCATCTTTTCTATCATCAGTCCTCGCCTGCTGACTCCGGTAAAAAGCACAGTATGACAAGCATTACTTTAAAAGTTTAGACTCCTCACACCGATGAGAACCCAGGTCGCTCTACACGACAGGAAGCCTTAGTGCAGCAGGACACTGATTAAAGAGCCATCAATCATCTTTTCATGCAGATTGCAATTTCTTTCCCTTTTGTCAGGGACCTATGTGTAGGATCTTTTACCCTCGACTGATTTCAGGATAGAAGAGCATCAGTCATGTGTGGTCAGGGCCTGATGACACCATCTACTGTAAAAGACTGAGGGCAAGAGGGGGAATCATTTAAACAGAAATTACAGTGAAAGCTCAGACTTCATATCTTTGACCTCTTTCATTGCTCTGCACATTCTAGAAAGCAAGGCATTTGTTTTGGTGTTTTTGCCTTTGTAGAGACAAACTCCTACTAAAAACCTTCTGAAGCAGCATCCTAACTGAAATTTAACTTCACAGAAAGAAATATCACAAAACACAAATAACATGCCTACAGTGCAGCATATGGCTTTTTAGCATTACTCTGTATATACAAATTAGATATAAAGTATTTTCTGAATGATTTGTATTGAAACTTTTCAGTGTTAAATGAAGGTTCAGGTTGTTTTGTTGTAACTGTTGTAAAGATTCTTTCTTAACCCATATATAAATGTTTTTCTCTTTCCTTTTTTTTAGTTTCTTTATGCATTTATGTAATATCTTTTATACTGTCTGAATCTGCTTGCAGTCTTTCTTGGCCAGCTCTTGTCTGTAAAACAGATTCAAACGTCAATGGGACAAAACTTAAAAAAAAAATAATAAAAAAAAAAATAATAATAATAATAATTTAAAATTATAATAAATTAAATAAATATTCACAAAGCATGCAAAAACAAAAGCATGTTTTGTGTCATCACCATTATTATATTGTTTTTAAGAAATGAATACATTTAGTAAGGATGCATTAAATTGATCAAAAGTGACAGTAAAGACATTTATAATGTTATAAAAGATTTCTATTCATAATGGTTAATTATTTCTACAAAAACATTAAGCTGAACAACTGTTTTCAATATTAATAATTATAATAAATGTTTCTTGAAAACCAAATCAGCATTAGAATGATTTCTGCAATGATTTCTGAATGGCTACTGAAAATTCAGCTTTGCCATGACAGGAATACATTACATCTTAAAATACATAAAAAAGCTATTTTAATTGTAATAATATAATATTAATAATGTATTATCCCAATATTACTGTTCTACTGTATTTTTGATCAAATAAATGTGGCCTTGATAAGCATAAGAGACTCTTTCAAAAACATGAAAAATCATAATCTCATAATAATATATATATTTTTTTAATGATGAAAGTTTCTGTTTATTTCCAATATTCGATTTTGGCATAAATCATGACTCAAGTCTTTTTATGCATTTCTTATATATTTTTATACAGTAAGATTTTACAATAAAATACCACAAAATAGACCCCATGCACCACACTTCAAACAATATTAGTGTATTACAATGTGTTAATACAGATACATAAAACATGACAATGTCAAAAATACTTACCTCTCAACTAAAGTTTTCAACAAAAGCAGAACAATGTTCAAGGCTCGTTTTATAACCAAATACTGCTCACACACAGTCACTTCACATGCAGTGGACCTGACACTCTTCTTCTATCCGGGAAATCTTATGTCTAAAGAGTCCTGGGTGTTTACTGCATTGAGTGCGTGCACACATTTAAAGTGACCTTTAACAGGATCAAGATATTTTTTTCTCTCTCTCGCTCTTTCCTTTTCATTAAAGTTATGAATTGGACCTTGCCGGGTGTCTCCATGGCTGAAATTTGACGGCATCCATTACGGGGAAGGAGGTGTCCTCAGGGAATTATAGGAGCCTCCGCCCGTGCTTTGACCAACCCAACCAAACAAAAAAAAAACAAAAAAAGCTCAGGATAAGACTAAAATAACTCAAATCAGATCAGATGCTGAAAATCATATTTAAAGCGCAGACATAATACACATCGTGGGAGGAAATAAAATTGAATTCCGTGATACTGAAGGGCTGAAGTGCTGCAATGTCATAATGAGTGTATTGTCACAATGGTCCTCTTAGCACCTGAATGGCTCGTTTTTGCCTTCAGATCAATTGGGACTATGCCACGGCTGCAAAAATCAGCAGAAATCTTCATGAAACCCTTTCATCGACCTCAGTTTTCCCTAAAATGTCTTTGTTTTGCTTGACGTAATGCTGACCTCCATTCTTCTGAGATGTGATTTTCGTATTTGTTTATGCGAGTTTTGCTGAGGCTATAAGAGGTTTTTGCTTCCCTTTTTGTTTAATATTATGATGGCTCCAGGAGCATAACATGGTTGAGGAGGACAGGAATTGTGAATTATTGAAGATGTACAGTCTATGCTCCTGAGAGGTCAAAGATTTGCAAACAAGATTTCAGAGCAGTAATGTGTGAAAAGCCTTAAAAAAGGGAAAGAAGATGATGAAAATGAGTGTTAAACCTAAAAGAGACTTTATGGGATTCTTCAAAGGGGTTGGAAGTAAACAAAAATAAGACATTACACTGCACTTTTCTTACAAAATATTATCACCTGCAATAATTTGCACTGGCTTTTATAGTTTGTTTCTGCAGCAAACCTTCATAGGTTTGGTTTATTCGAATAACATTTCCACTGCTGTTTTGCATGATGTAATAAAGGCAGCATATGATAAAAAATTGAATCTTATGTAAACATACTGAAACTTTCAGAAATAAGCGCTTTCTTCCCAATCCTAAAAATAAAAAAAAAACATTTTAACTTAAGCTGCAAAATGGCTTATTCCGAAATATAACGTAACGTTGTTGTAGAACATTGTTGTGTATAATGCCTAATCATAAGCTTGTTCAGAAATGGTGACAAAAACTTGATTATTAAAAAACAACATCTTTCTCGTTTAATGCCATTTAAATAAACAAATATTTGTTTTTTACTGTATGTGCCCATATATTCAAATATAATATTTTAGAAAAATGCCCATCCCTAAAATTAACACATGAATACATTTCAACAACACCTATTTGGTGTTCAGACACTTGGCCCGCCATTAGAATCACAGTGAGAGAATAAAAATGAAGTAGGATACTATTGTTCCTAAACACCAGAATAAATGACTAAAATGTGGCAAAGTGTGTGAATTTCCCACAACTATGAAAAGAATGTAAAATTAAAAATAGTGTATAATACAAACAATAAACTAAAAATAAAAAACAAAAATAATATCAAAGTAATATAAAAGTATGTCAAGTCTGTGTGTATTTTCCACAACTTTGAAAAGAATGTATGTTCAAAATAGTGTATAATAAAAATAAGTAATAAACGAAATAATGGACCATAAAAATATATACAAAATAATAAATACATAATATAATATAATTATTAAAAATAGATGTAAATGTATAAATAAACTGATAAATAATAAGAGCAAATAAAAATAATATGAACAAATTAAATAAAAAAATTAATTATAGCAAATAAATACAAAAATGAAATATAACATTTAAATAAAATGGGAGTTAAAGCAAATGTAATATCAAAGTATGCCAAGTCTGTGAGTATTTTGCACAGTAAGTTGGCAAAGAATGTCCATTAAAAATAGTGTATAATAAGTAATAAATATTAATAAGTAATAAACTAAATAATAATAATAATAATAATAAGTGCATAAATAATAAAATATACAAAATAATGAATATTGTTATTAAAAATAAATATAACTATATAAATACATTTATAATAATAAATAAAGAAATAATAAAAGTAAATAATACAATATAAAAAAATAATAATAAAAAAATCCACCCCCATTAAACTGTCAATGCCATTATGTTTGAATATGTCATCTTTCCCATTGCTATGCATGAGGACATTTCATCATACTGTGGGCTTATTCAGATTGTCTCAAAAGATGGCATTGTGCCTTTTGCTTGCAAAACAGATACGTCTATTAACATTTGAATATGCCTTTTATTATTTATAATATCTGCAAGAATACCCAGAATGAACAGCCCTGGATCCAAGAGTAGTTAAAGATTTACCTGATTGATTCAGAAGACCTCAAAACCTCAGCAAATGTAATTAACAGGCTATTAGTGAATCTAGGTCTCCAAACACATCTCAGAAAACAAATCATTCAGTTGAAATTGACATAAAGCAATAATCGTAAGCTCAACATTACCTCTACAAGAGGATGCCAGCGGGCGATGGGTTTGCGTGGGTATGTGAGCATCTCATTCCAGTGATCGCGTCCCAGACTCTGAGCTCTGTTTCCCACATGGCACACGCCAATAACCTCATTGTGACCTACGCTGTGAATGAGAAGAGCATATCCAAGCTTAAAATGTGACAGCTGAACCATGACACCTCCAAAACAATGTCTCTTTTCCCACTTTAAAGTGCCGTCTACCCACTTTTAGCAATGAAAATATGATTTTTTCATTTACCTTTCAATACACATTACAAGGACACTAGGTCTCTCTGTCTCTATCCATTTCTGTTCATTTGTTTTTGCAGCAGCGATGAGACACTGAAACGCTGCGGTTCTTACGTCTCAAACAGGACAGTGATCTAAATCTGATATGAATCTCTCGCTGCATTGGGAATATACAGCTCAGGCTGTTCCTCAGATCACCCACCAGCACTAAGAATAAACTTCTATAGTCTCTGAGCACTGTGCTTGGCAAAAATTAAAAGCATATTTAATATAAACGAGACTGTTTTTCAGTTCAAATTTGACAGTGAACACTCAAAAGCTCCCTCCACGCTGCTAGCTGTACGTTTGGATTAGCTCTGCTAAAACTGAAGGGCTAACAATAGTGTTGGGGAAGCGACTTTGAAAAGACAGGCTTATCTAACAAGACCAAGCTGGTTTATGCTGGTTTGGATGCTTGCTGCTTACATATGTTGGTCTTTTCAACAAGCCCAACTATATTCACGCTACAGTTTTTAAAAATATAGTAGTACAAGACAAAAGGCAGCTAGTTATATTAAAGCTATTCAAGGTGTTTTTTAAAGGTGTAAAAACACTGTGCATGAACCAGTCATTTTCTGAAACACATGTAAATAAAGTGTAAAAATAAATCAGACTTCCCAACACAACATATTTGAATATGTTTGATCATTTCTTCAGTTTGCTCAGATGTAAATGTGACAGTGACATAATACTATGATGTGAGTAATGTCGCTAGTTTTAAGTTAGAAGCTGAAAAGCACATTAGTATCTTACCGGTCATAGTCCATTACTGCTATTGAAAGACTTATTTGGTCGATGTTCTCAGGTGGAACATCAAAAACAATGGCTTCATTGTAGACAGGATTGAGAGTGTTCCTTTTCGTTGATGTTTTCCTTTTCTTCAGTCTCCGGCCGTCACACATTAGAGAAACCTTTACATAAGGATCTTAAAGACAGAAAAAGCAAATAAATAGCCATTTAGAACTGAATTAAAAATGGATTTTACCTTTTTTCTTTTCAGGTGAATATGAAATGGGGTTGAAACAGGATACAGAAATGCATTGAATTTAGAAAAGTGAATTAAAATGGACTGATATAAAACACACACACACACACACACACACACACACACACTCACACACACACACACACACACACACACACACACACACACACACACACACACACACACACACACACACTCACACTCACTGTGTGTGTGTGTGTTCTTCCACCCTGGCAAAACATATAAATAAATAAATAAATAAATAAATAAACTAATTATCATTATTAATTATTTTTATTAATTATTTTATATAATAGTTGATTATAAAAATACATATTTAGAAATATAAAAAAAATAGATATTGTAAAAAAGATACAATAAATAGCAATGAAATCATTTTGTTTTATTTATACATTTATTTATATAATTTATTTGTAATTTACATAATGATAATAATATTATATAATTAAAATTTATATTATTAATATGTATGTGTTTGTGGGTGTGTGTACAATAAAATAACAATGAATTAAAATATTTTTTATCTATTTTATTTACTTAATAATTAATTAATTAATTATATATATTTTTTTGAAGCACCAGGGTGTAAAAGCACTTCTGTAAATGCTGTTAATAGCTGACTGTACTCCAATGCAACATCCTGTGTGTTGGGTTTGGTTAGATGAACTGCAAAAGAAATTCTGGATTTTGCCCAACCCTACTTAGCAACTACTTGTGTATGTAAAATCTTCTGCCACATTCTCAAGTGTTTGGTCGATTAAATCAATGCTCTTTTCGAGATCCCAGGGCACCTTATGTTTTAACATGTCATGATGACACCAAAAAATCATTACTGCGGAGACAATACAGTAAGTCATTTAGAGGTTAGGACGATGGGAAGCCTACCAGATGCTCCTGTGATGTCCATGGCTTTAAGATTTCTGGCTTTAATTATCGTTATTGTCAGTCGGCCGGCAGTTGGCAAGTAACAAAGAGAAAAAAACATAACACCCACAACAACAACATCATACAAGAAAAAAAACAAAAAAACAGAAACAGGATACATTAACTCAAAGAATCATATCATAAAAGTCAATTAAGTGCAAATTAAATTACATTTACCAAGGCTTCCTTGAGCTTCTACTCATTAAAATGGTCTATTTATTCCTGCTTCCCATAGCAGTGTGCAGTATTATATAAATAAACACTTCTTTGGATACAATTTGTACAAAAATGTTTTTTAAACACTTTTAAATGGTCAGTACCATGGAACTGTTTCTTTACTTGATGTTTTAAGTGCAAAACTCACTGCCATAATGCTTAAGTGTTGTTGCTCAAAATATAGATATGTATAGGTAGATTCCTCATTCGACAGCTCCAAGAACGTAGATGCATCCGCTATATTTAATGGTCATATTCAAAGACGCCACAATTCTGCACAGCCGATGGTTGTAAAAACCACTGGGATTTAAATTCCTGAAGAAACGGGATAACTTTTCCAAGGTGAGAATGCAAGAGATGGGTGGAACCATAGATATATAAGAATTGTGGTGTCTTCGAATACTCATTGATCATTATGGTGAATGACATTAAGTTGACCCTTCCAATATAGCAGACGGCTTACGTATAGTGGCCCATAGAAACAGTCACTAATGAGGCATCTACGTATACAAATCTATGGGTCAAAAGGTGTTTTGAGGGGTTTGGGTAGTTCTAAGGTGTTTCAAAGTAAGGCTATTGGATTTTTTTGGATTGGATTTTATTATAATTTTATGTCTGTTTGCTTAAAGCAATAGCACACCTTTTATCAAAAACCTACAGGATTTAAAGTGAATTTAAAGAGTTAAACCCCAAAATGTATTATTTAGATTTAGGAGTTTCTTCAAACAGAAAGCTGAAAGGCACAGCTTGTTTTATGAATGCGTCAAACTGTAAGTCAACTTTGGCAAAGACGCTGCTATTGAAGAACAATGCAGTGCCAATCGTATTTGACCCCACAGCAAACCTGGCCAGTAAACACTGCAACTTATTACACATGCAACGAAAGCCTGTTCAATTTAAAAGGCCAGAAAGAGGGTAGAAAACAGTCACCTACAGCTAAATTACAACTGTTTTTGGTGCAAGAAATATTATAAATAGACATCAAATGAAAAACATCACAAACAGCCCATTTAAGAAATAAAACATTATTATAGTTGTCTGACATGTACAGTAAGCACTCAATACAGATTTATGGGAACGGAGAAGTGTTTCACCTCAAGGGAATCCTGTTTTTGCACTTTGCTATCCACTCCTAACAGCGAGCAGAAACCTGCTGTCTAATTATCACTTCTGAAAATAGCCACAATTTGCACCTTTTTTTAAATTAGAAATGTTCGTATAACAAACTAAAAATGCAATTCATATTTAACATCTCATCATAACGAGCCTCAGTGTACTGGGAGCCAACAAAGCATAGAACATCACTTTAATGGTGATCTTGTCACACACACACACCACTCAAATTTATGATAATGACTGTTTATTTTAATACGGCATAGAAGTATAACAACACTAACTGGCTGATGGCACCACAAGAACACACACATTCCAAGTCTTCTACAAGCTGATGTACTGTATATGATTGCGATTTTTTATGTTTTTGAAAGAAGTCTCTTATACTTACCAAGGGTGCATTTATTTGATTAGAAATACACTAAAAACAGTAATATTTTGGAATATAATTACAAAATTATTAAAATATATATACATTTTTTAAATTGCCCCATTATGACATTTCTAACATTGCCTTTCATGCAGTGCGTAATGTAGCTGTATGCAAATGTAAACGAGCTGCAAAGTTGTAAAGCCGAAAGTGCATGATAAATAAAGTTATCATTTCCCAAATGAAAAAATCTACTTTCAACAGCCTAAACGAGTCGTCAATTTGAATCCCACTTCTGTGATGGCTCCACATCATGGGGTAACTCATTTGCATAATGCCCGCCTATGTTCTATATTGGCCAGCCGCAAACAACTTAACCCACCTCAAACACTGTAGTTTGTTAGTGTGGTTGACATCATGTCAAGAAGATGCTGTGTCATACGCTGTGAAAGTAAATAAGTTTTTTTTCCCACTGTATCACAGCAGTACAAAAAAAAAAAAAAAAACTTTTTACTGACGAGTGCTTCTCTAATTTTGAGGAGTTCAACGCAGGATTCACAAAACGCTTGCTTTTGAAAGATGACTCAGTACCCAGTTTATTTGGACCAGCTGACCACTGAATCACAACCTGTGAGTATGATAAACAAAAGATGTTTATATTTTCTATCAAGTGTTCAAAATACGGAATTGTGACAATGGGTGTATCGTTCCCAACACCCACTGTATGCAGTAGACCAATCACAACAGACTGGGCCATCTGACTAATCAGAGCACAGAACGCTCAAGGAAAGGAGGGGTTTAGAAAGAATCTTAGAACTGTTTTGAATGAATCATTTGAGAATTGTTTGGAAATGAGGTGATAAATGCATATTTTGAGAAAATAAAAGTGTTTTTTGACCTTGCATGCATGTAAACCTATTGTAGGAGACTCCAAAAATAATATTAAGAACCTTAAAAATGGCATAATAGGGGTACTTTATTGTACTTGAAAATGTACTTAATTTCTCTGATGGCAAAGTTGAATTTTCAGCATCATTACTCCAGTCTTCAGTGACACATGATCCTTCAGAAATCATTCTAAAATGCTGATTTACTGTAGCCTGACTTCGTCATACTCATATTCTAGGCAGAACTTCCCATCCAAAAAATGTTGTGGGCGGGGTTCGGGCTGGCACCCAGGCTAGATTTACTGCTAAATGTGCTAGAACGTTCAAAAGAGCAGCATTTATTTGAAATAGAAACCTTTTGTAACATTATAAATGTCTTTACTGACACTTTTTACTGTTACTTAAATGCTTACTTGTTGAACTAATTTTTTTTTTTTGAAATTATACTTTTTCATTGTACTTAAATTATCCTTTTTTTAAAAAAAAAAAAAATGTAAACTGTTGAGTAGTAGTGTATCACTGTTTTCACAAAATTATTAAGCAGCAAAACATTGATAGGTTGATTGGCATAGGTCATACACAAATAGGCAATCAATGACAGAGTAAGGGGCTGCTTTAATGGAGCTGATGGTGCAGGGGACCACAGAGTTGGCTCAGGCTGAGCAGATGCCCACCAAAGTGGAGCTGACGAGGCAGGTGACAACCGAGACGGATTAGGCAGGACTGGAACCCACCATGGTGGATCTGAAGGCCACCAAGGCAGAGCTGACAGAACTGCAATAGAGAGCACAGAGAGGTAAGAAATAGCCCCAGTGGCCGTAACAGGAGATTCTGAGAGTTCAGGACTCTGGAGCAGATTCATGGACTGAAGCAAGCTCTGGAGTGGACTCATAGACTGGAGCAGGTTCTGGAGCAGATTCATGTACTGGAGCGGGCTCTGGAGTGGACTCATGGACTGGAGCGGGCTCTGGAGTAGATTCATGGACTGGAGCGAGCTCTGACCAGAGCTTGGTGTATGGAACATGGTTTAGAATTGCAGTAATGACATATACAAGAATTAGCCAAGAATGACAGTGAGATCCGGCCTTATACAGGATGAGCTAACCGTGCTAATGAGACACGGGTGCAACAAGGAGTGCTGATGAGACTGGGCAGAGGATTATGGGGAATGAAGTCCTTGATAGAGTGGCAGAAGTCTGGGGGTGCGTCTCAATCAGCTCCTGAGCTCGTGAATCAGTATATCATGTACAGAACATGAATTCTGTCACTGGTAATTTCCCTGGATCACTGCACATTGGGACAAATGTGTATGTACATGTTCCTTCAACATTTCAGCCAAATATCAATTAGAAATGTTAACTAAATGTGGTCATTACCTGTCTAGGTAACAATGTAGTTCGTGGGTCACGAGCGGTTAACCGTTATACATGCAGCTCTGTGGTTCATCTCAGTGCGTTAATGCAATGACACAACAGGATGGAAGAGAAGACGACGGCCATACATTAGTAATGAATCAAAGTGTGCGCTGAACCCAAATGGGTCTTTAATGCACATGGCAGCCAAGCACTGGCTGATCCCACATCTTCCAGAACTTTCACGTGCTGTCAATTATTAACTGATCTATGTTAATGGACACGCTCTGCACTGGGATCAGATGGATGTGTAGTGGCTAGAGGCTACAGCTGGTCTTAAATTCCTTAGACACCGCACACCAAACGACTTTGAACACCAACATAATCGGTCTGACAGTATCAGACCCCCCTAAAAATTCTTAGCGACCCCAAAATTTTGTTTATAAATTTAAACAAACATCCTTAGAATAAGATACATTTTAAGATTAAGAATGGTTTTCAAACAATGTATATCTTTGACATTTGCACAATTTTTTTTTTCATTTTAAAATTAATAAAAAAAAAAGCAAATAAAAAACAAATCAATAATTTTTTAAGTTCCAATAATTATACTTTCCAAAAAAAAAAAAAAGTGGGTAAAGAAAAATCAACTTAATTCAAGATAAAGTATCTGAAAATGTATTAATTAACTATTAATCATAGAAGGAAACTCGAATCTGAGACTTGGACTAAAGCCACTCATAAGTCACAAATTAAGTGACTTTTGACTGAATACAAACTCCAAATATCAACAATATATGACACGGATTGCTCTTCAACAAGATTTTTAAACTAAACTACATTTGGCCTCTCCCTAAACACCTGAGACTTGACTGGAGACATGTTTTAAGGATGTTAAAACAAGAAAATGGCTGATTTAGAAAATAATGTGTGCGCTTGTTGGTACTGTCTTTCTCAAAGTGACTTTGGGCACTGTAAAGAAAACTGCATGAGTGGTCAGCACACCTCAATGGGCTTCTAAGGCTTCCTGACAAATCCAATCATCTGTGATTGTGTGTATTTGAGGAGCTCAGAGGGCTTGTTAAGATAGATCAGTCCCTTCCTGGGAAGTTCAGAGCCCTCAGGCTTCTCGCACAGTGGGAGGCTCCATCTATTATGGTGAAGCAGAAAGGTCACAGAAGCAAGCAGCAGAGATAGGCTCATTATCTGGCCAGGTCGCAGCACTGCGTTCGCTCCTGACGGCTATACTGAGAACCGTGTTCATTAATGCTCTACAGGGATGAACTGGAACTGGTTGGTCATCACCTTCAATAACACATACAAAACAGCAATAAAAATTCAAACACCAATACCTCAAACACCCAAATCAAAATTATCAGTTTACCATCATGCAAACTGACCAAGTCCAGAGGTAAGTCTTTGTTTCTAAAGGTTCAAATACAGTGGCAAACACAACCTTTCCTATCTCCATTGGCATTTTTAAATGGATAGTTAACCTAAAAACCTAAAAACATGTACAGTATGACCTTCTTTCTTCTGCAGAACACAAAAGAAAATATTTTTAAAAGTTAATGGGGCCCAAATGTTAATGTTTGGATCCCACTTTAAGTTTTTTTTTTTTTTTTTTTTTTTTTAAATATATTTTGTGTTCCTCAGTAGTCAAACTATTCTAAAGTTCTTTCTCTTTATTTTTTATAAATAATAATAATAATAATAATAATAATAAAAAAAATAATAAAAATAAAAACTTAAAATAATTTTACAATCATAAACAACAATATAAATTTTCCAAAAAAGCAACCAAAAACGTAACGTTACAAAATATTTGTATTTTAAATAAATGCTGTTCTTTTGAACTTTATATTCATTAAAGAATTCTGAAAAAAAAGAATCACCATTTCAGCAAAAATACTGAGCAGCTGTTTTCAACATATAATAAATTACTGAAGGATCATGTGACACAGAAGAGTGGAGTAATGCTGAAAATTCAGCTTCTCGATCACAGGAATAAACTGCATTTTTTAATATATTAAAATGGAAAACAGCCATTTTAAACTGTAATAATATTTCAAAATATTAATGTTTTTACTGTATTTTTGATCAAATAAATGCAGAATTGGTGAACACAAGAGACTTTTTTCAATAAATTTATTTGAACCCTGTACACCTGGGGACAAACAAAACAAAACAAAACTAAACAAAACATCAATTAATCTATAATTCCTGTATTCAAGCAAAAAACTTTACACTGTAGGCCTATATTGCTTTTAAAAATGGCAAAATAACTTTTCCTAGGCAAATTTATTTGAATTATATTTCTTCTCATATTGGATGGCTTCCTAGTACCAAAGTATGCAGAAAGATCAATAAATGTAATGGCCTGTGGGCTTGATGTAATGTAGGCAGTTTGTGTTTGTTGTTCTTTGCACATAATAATTAGCATCTAGAAAAGGGAGTGTGGGTAAGGAAGCACAGTTTCCTCTTGTTGCCTTTGTCTCATCCATACGAAGCACAGTCTTTATTAACAGAGAGGTAAGAGATGTTGACTCTTGTTGCAAATTAAATCCTAAATTGGATTCTTCTCATCAAGCCACATCCTGGTTGCTTCATTATAATGACAAATGCTATGTCTTTTAAAGCAAGCAGCTCACTAAATGAAGAAATAAAAAGCTAGAGGCGTTTGTTTAAAGGATTAGTTCACTACAAAGTCATCATTTACTCACCAACATGTTGTTCCAAACCTCTGTCTTTGTTCGAGACTTGAAACACAAAAGGAGAAATTTTGAAGAATGTTTATACTGCTATTTTTCGATACAAGATTGAAGCATGATTAGGATCCGTTAAGCTCCAAAAAAGACAAAAAGCATCATAAAAGTGACAAATTATGAAGCCATAGTAGGAGTGTGCGATATTGACAAAAGATTATATCTCAATATTTTTTGGGATTTTATCGATAACAATAATCAGTGTTGCACTGGAACCTTTAGGACTGCCGTGGGCAGCTGACTCCAAAAGTTTATGATATTTTTCATATTCTGTGTGGTGATCAGTTCACAGCAGTGACAGACATTTATATTTTTTCAATAAGTTTAAATTGATTTGTAACCTTTATGGGTACTTTTATCTTTATAAAGCCATTTTTTCTAAAAGTGTGCATTATCTTTTGCTTCAAATTCTTACATTTAATCAATAAAGTCAATTTCAACAAGACATTTGGCTTTTACCAAATAAATTTCAACAAAATTCACCTTTGCAATGAATTTTGGGAGCATTCTAACTGCATTTTAACAGACTGAGTAGCCTATTAGACTACATCACGTATAGTTCATGCATGCACTCTGTAGGTGTGTTTTGTTTGGTTTTTGTGATATACTCGATAATGTCAAATCACACATTATTAAAACAACAGTTACGATATTATCATAAAAAATATATATCGCACACCCCTAAGTCATAACTTTGTGTGACAAAAATGATCAAAGTCTTCACAGAAAAACCTTCACAGACAACCTACGTCGTCACTGATGTCAAATCTGTTGTGGCACATTTTTACGTGAACATACATTTGTGTATATGAGATTTTGAATGAGAAAAAAAATCTTAAAATCCTTAAAACAATATACCTTTACTTGAGGAGCATATATCTTGAATATAAGTGTGTTTTGTCTTACCAGATTCTTAGATTTTTTGTAACAGATTTATATGTAAATAAAAAGTAAGACAAAATATGGTTGTATTGAATATGCATTCTTTAAAAAGTCTTAATATTCTATGCAGAGTTGCTTCTCAATTAGTTAAAATGAATTATTATACAATCTACATTAATACATTTTAAATGCGTTTAAAACATATTCTCTGAAAACAACTCTTAACATGTTCTGAAGTGTTGCTTCTCAAGTAAATTGTTTAAAAGATTTTTAGGTGTTTTATCTGGAAATACACTATAAAAATGAAGTTGAAATTGGTTAGATTATAAATTATGGAAAAACACGTTATAATGATTAATTGATGATATATTTTTTTGACGCAAGACACAAAAATATTTTTGTGTTGCACGAAATAAAGAGGACAACAGAAAGCCTCTAAAAGAACATGAAGGTGAGTAGAAGTCCATTTCATGAAATTAATTGATTTGTTGTAGCCAAACAAAAATATCTCAAACTAAAATAGCAAAATATGACTGTTAATCCAAATTTCCCTTCAGTTGCAATTTGTATGGTTTCTTTATCTGACCTCTATTAGTACAGTATGGGCAGAATATGGTGGGAAGGGGTGGAGCACAGCGTACAAACAGCTATTAATGCTCACACACCCTCTTTTTGTGTGCAAGAGACATTAAGGGTTGAACCTCGTGAAACCAATTCCTCTCAGGCAAGGTAATTGAATTACACCCTTCCATCTGTAGACTATAGGATAACAGACGCCTCTGCTCTGATAAGAACTTAAATCAAGTCAGTGGTAGAATTATGGTCACTTGCGCACTGTAAATGAAATTATAGTGCAGTTGTGAAGAGGTTGAATATGGTTCAGAGAGAGTCTATCTACTGTCATCCCACCCGCCGACCCCTACTCGTTCAAGGGCCTATTAGCAGGCAGAAGGGCTGGTCGCCACATCAGAAAGAGAGAGCATAATGAAAACGCGGATGCAAGTCAGGGCAATGTAAAGAGGCATGTTAACATTTGCTTAATTGCTGATTTTCTGTTTTGTGACCAGACCACAGGTAATCAATTTGTAGCACTGGCACAAAACATGTAATTTCATACACAAAATTACACTACAAGCTCAGAGAGTTATTTTAAGAGTTGTCCACACAGCATTACTATTGGTCTTATTGCAAATAATTTACATTTTAACACGGCTTTGCCCTATTATATGTCAAAAAGACGGCTTTGTATCTTATACAGTAATTGTGACTGTACTGTATATCTCATAATTGTAACTTTTACATTTAAAAATTTCAACATTATTTCTCCTAATTACACTTTTATATCTCAAAATTGTTCCTGTGCTTTATTTCTTGTAATTGCAACTTTACTGTATATCTAACGATTGTGGCTTCATATCTTGAAACTGTGACTTTACTTGTAATTGTGCTTCTACATCTCACAGTTTCAAACTTTACCTCACAGATACCTTAAAGGGATACTCCACCCCAAAATGAAAATTTTGTCATTAATCACTAACCCTCATGTCATTCCAAACACGTAAAAGCTCAATTCATCCTCGGAACACAATTTAAGATATTTTGGTTCAAAACGTGGAGGCCTGTGACTGTCCCATAGACTGCCAACTTACAAAAAGTGTTCCTGTTGCTTCATATAACCCAGATTGTATGTCTGATGGCAGATGGAGTATTCTGACCACAACTTTCATACCTTTTATGGACCTTGACACTGCTATTTACTTGGCAGTCTATGGGACAGTCACAGGCCTCCTGGTTTTCATCCAAAATATCTTAAATTGTGTTCCAAAGACGAATTAATCTTTTACGGGTTTGGAACGACATGGGGGTAAGTGATTAATGACAAAATTTTCATTTTGGGGTGGAGTATCCCTTTAATAGAGTTACATATATTGGCTTCAGCAAAATATCTAAACTAAAAATGAAAAAAAAAAAAAAAAGGCAACTTTTTCAGCAACTTTTTCCATGTCTGCTACTACAGCCTACTCAGACTTACGTCTTTCTCTTTCAACTGCTGTAAAGCTTTATAATATCTACCTAAAATGGCACTGCAAATGGAACAGGTTTTACTGACTTCAACTGCAGACTATTTCAGAATGTCTGCTGACACACCCGTCTTTCATGTCTATGATGTTTTTTAAAAAACACGACAATAGAAGCTTTGCTTTGTTATAAGTCCTTCCATCTCAGTCAGAGTGGATTTAAATTTAGTTTAAAGGCTACTTTTTCATCATCATGTTTCCTTGGGGTCAGCGGGATTTTTATTTTTTAGGATTTTTAAAAAAAAAAATATTCAGAAAGGATGCATTAAATTGATCAAAAGTGTCAGTACAGACATTTATAATGTTCAAAAAAATATTTCAAAAGAATGCTATCCTTTTGAACATTCTATTCATTAACGAATCATAAAATAAATCAGTTTTCTCAAAAATATTAAGCTGCACTGATAACAAGAAATTATTCTTAAGTACCAAATCAGTATATTAGAGAGATTTCTGAATCCCATTTTAAATATCACACAATATTACTGTTTTCTACTGTGTTTCCAAATAAATACAGCCTGGATGAGCCACAAAAACAATGGCACCATAGCCTCACCATGTGTCACTAGGGCATGCAGGTACATAGTGTGAAATGTAACAATCACTCCCAGTCTCCCAGTCATTCCCAACTGGATTAAAGCCCACATACCCCAGTTTCATGTTTACAAAAAAGTGTCATTCCAGTCATAATACAAGGTAAATGTCTCATGGTTAGAGGTGAATTCTGACAGGAGATTCAATAGCACTAAATCCTGCTGATCGACCTTTTACTCTTCCGGATTAGTGATGCCTCAATCTTTCTCTCTCCAGCTGGGTGGAATGGATTGGCCTTTTCATACATTAACTAGCTTGTGTTTTATTTATAGGCAGAGCCAAATTACACCTTGAATAGATCTGAGCAAACATAATCATTCATTCAGATTGGAATGCAAATTACTTGAGCTCAAAAAAACAGAAAGGTTAAAGTTGCTTTTTTTCCAGAAGTGTTATTTGGAAAGAGTTGTATTCGCATGTCATGATCGTGTATGGTGGATTGTATTTCATTTCAATCTAAGAGCAGCTGTGCTGCTGGAACTCTCATGCATTTTTAACAAGTTACTCATAATCCCTAAAGTAATACAGAGAGTTAGCATGAAGGCAGAGAGCACTCTGACATCTGTGCTACACTGTTCCGATGCTGATCGATGCCAGTTATATAGAAATTAACCTGACACAATCAAATTGAGATGGCAGAAAGATACAGATAAATGGTACAAATTCTATATTTTATTTATTTATTTATTTTTGTGCTTAATCATACATGCGCTTTATTCAATAAGATCAATGAGTTTCTGCGTAAACATGTTTAATCATAATTAGCATAAACCTGATTTGCACTTTTAAAGTCAACATAAAATCAAAACATTAATCCAAATTATTTTCTTAATACATATGAAGTGTGTTTTTGTACTTTTCTTTCTTTCTTAGCATTACATCTCTTGCTCACCAATCTATCCTCTGCAATGAATGGGTGCCGTCAGAATGAGAGTTCAAACAGATTAAATGTCTTATGATGTGAAAAGCAATGTGTTTGTATAAAAACCAAATCCATCTTTAAACTGTGGCTTCAGGCCAAAAATGTCCATAATTACGTTATCTTCAGTAAAAAAGTTAATCCCTGTTGTCCTCTCACATCAAAATCCAACAACATATGTGTTTAGAACGGTTTGGGTTTGTAATTGGTGCTTGATCTGTGCATATTTCTCTCCTGATTAAGATGAAACAACTCACAATTTTATTGATAGAGGACTCATATTTTTGCAGCTAAAAAAGATTTGCAGTTAAAGAACGTATTGATGGAATTAAGCTGTTTGGACTCTCATTCTGATGGCACCCATTCACTGCAGATGATTCATTGGTGATTAAGTGATGTAATGCTAAATTTCTCAAAATCTATGAAGAAAGAAACTCATCTACATCTTCGATGGCCTGAAGTTTAGTACATTTTCAAAAAATGTCGTACAGTATCACATTAGTTATGTTAGATATACAATTAAGCCTCCAAAAATGATTAATGCATGGATTGCACACATGGATTGTGTTCCTCCAAGCTTGCGTTCCCTAGAGGTATGGCCCACTTATATGCACTGAAACAGCCTGTGACGTTTACTTCAAGCTAACCTCTAGATCCAATGAAACTTGCTGGTTTGAGCTTTTCCAAGAAATATATATATATATATATGTATATTTGGATAAAAGCGTCTGCTAAATGCATAAATTAAATTAAATTAAATTAAATATAATATTATATATATATATATATATATATATACATATATACATATATATATATATATACATATACATATATATATATATATATATATATATATTACACAAAATGTATATATATGCATATATATATATATATATATATATATATATATATACCAGTGCATTTTAGCGTCTTTCACCCAAACATCTGAGAATATTTAGGTTACTGCATATAAATTGGTTAACACTTTAAAATTACAGGTTAGGTTTCATGACAAATCAAAATAAATTGAACAACACTTTAAAATTACAGGTTAGGTTTCATGAGAGTGAGCAAATTACATTTTTAAATTTTTGTGTGAACAATTTCTTTAAGTACTGTATGTCATGAAAAGACCGCCTGCACACAAACACTTTTGTGTTTCTTTCTTGGGTCTCCTTATGAGGCGGATCAATTTCCCCCATCAGACATTAATCCTGCACTCTCCTGTTAAAAACAATAAACCAAAAACCGCCGAATATTCATGTCAGAGCAAACTCTCCAGCTATTTCAAATATAGGTCACCCCTACGTGGACTATGTGTGATTATGAAATATTCACGCTTCTCAAAGTATATTTTTATGTTGCTACCTCTGAAGCATGAAAGTGATCGGAGGAGAGAGAACACCATGCTCAAATATTTTCACATGTTCTTCCAGCATGACCATTAACTGCTTTTACTTCAGAGTGGTCACATGGGTCTAATAATCATTTATAGTGTTAAAATGAACTGTTAACACCACTTGCCAAAGTACACAGTAGTGTTCAAACTGGAGAATCTGTTAGGTCAAGGATCTTAGCACATTCCAACACATTTGTGTGAAGTTCAATCTGATCTCTGAGAAATTACGCTTAAAAAGTATGATATAAAAGTAATAAAACTATTAGACCTGTCAATTAAACACTACATAAAACTATAATTTTAAATGTTGAAAGACCTTTATAAATGGTAAGATTTTGTCTGATGTTTCTATCAGTAGTATGGAAATAAAATCAAACACTGACTTAACACAACATAACCTATACAATATTCAATTTAGAATAAATAACACTTTTTGTCCATTTAATAATTTACTTTTTACTTCATTTTATACAGTAAAGACAGTAATAGTCTGAAATATTAATTACAATTTAAACAACCGTTTTCTATTTCAATAAGTTATATATTCATATGACGTCAAATCAATAATTCCAGTCTTTAGTGTCACATGATCCTTCAGAAATCATTCTAATATGCTGATTTGGTGCTTATAAAACATTTCTTATTATCATCCATGTTGAAAACATTTGTGCTGATTTTTTTTTTTTTTTTGTGGAAACCATTTTTTACGGAATCAATGATGAACAGACAGTTAAAAAGAAAAGCATTTATTTTAAATTTTATAACAATTTGAAAATGCATCCTTGATTAAAAAAATTATAAATTTCCTTAAAAAATATCTTACTGTCCCCAACTTTGATACGATTTTTTTCTCCTGATTTCACTAATTATAAGCATTTTCCAAAAAAATCAATTTCCATCCATTTTAAAATTGTTATAATTACTGACATTAAGGGAAACACACACACACACACACACACACACACACACACACACACACACATTTGCTTTAACCACACACAAACTGACACACACACTACACACACCAACACACCGGGTACAAATACACACAAAACCTGCATAAAGTACTAAAATCCACCACAATGAAGCTGCATAGATTTCCAAAATCAGCCTCCTGTACCTGGATAAATCTATCTTGAGTCATGCACTCAAAGCCCCCACAGTGTTGCAACACTTCATATAGCAGCTAATACAACCCACACCTAAATCAAACCTGAAATCCTTTTGGTGACAATTCTGCCTTGCTTTCCAATCATGAATTTTACTATTTGAAGATTCTTCCATTGTCAACATTATTTGAGAGGATTGAGCACATAAGATGTTACATGAAAAATGCAAGTTCAGTATATAAAGTCACGCTAAGGAAGACTTACCGCACTAACATAAAGGATATCCCTGCAGAGCCTGGTTTCCTGTGGAAAGTCAGGTAGATCCAGGAAGTTGTCGACCACCACTTGACCAATGACGTCATGCCGCGAGAAGCGATCAAAGTCATAGACGCTAAAATGGAGCTTGCGTGTGGGAAGCTCAGCGTATGCCACAGGAAACAGGAAAACCTCGTCAAAGATGGGGTTCAGAGTCTTGCGGTGCACCTTGGTTTGATGCTTGGTTTTGCGGTCTGGCAACAGGTAGATCTTCACGTACGGGTCGGATGTTCCCGTAAAGTCCTTGGCAGGTAGATCTTGGGCTTTGTGGATCTTCACAATGAGCTGCTCCATGTCACAGTCGTATTTGAGGATGAAGTGCAAGCGACCACAGCTGTCCGCTCGTCTGCCGTCGTCCGTGTCCACCGACCGCTGTTTGTAGAGCTCAGGCTTGATGCGGCCCAAACCTGGACCCGATATGGACTCCTGTCTCTGGAACTGGGCCAAGTTGAAATCGGGGTTGGAGACGTTCATCTGTCTCCGGATGGAGTTGTGCCTGCAGCGAGAAGAAAGGGGGCGGATGTCTGTTGGGCTATTTGCTGGCATCATATGCTAGACATCTTCTGAATAACGAGACTGAGAAGAACTTTAATTAAAGCTGAAGGTCACAGAGGCCCACACTGTCTGACAAATGCCAACTGGGAATTGCTAAATGAATATCAATGGTGGGTGAGTGATTACGCCTGATGAAGTCAGGAAAACATGACTCACCTGACAGATGAGGTTGGTTCGGTGGCTTGTCGTTGTACACGAGCTATGTGAATGAGCTCCTTGGCCTTAGTCTGGGCCTCCAGCTGGATGTCTGGGGACGTATGGCTGATCTTCATGGCTGACTCCGGGAGCACCATCGGCGCATTGGGATCTTTCTCAAAGTCTTCACTGTATTCCCGCTCCATGCCCTCCACCTCAGTCAGGACTGGCTGCTGCTCGCCCTGCTTGTTCATTAGGCCGGGCAAGATCCGATCTCGCCAGGGCACCCAAAACAACTTCCATGACACGAACAGGGAGACGGCAAATAGCGCCAGGCCACATGTGGTCACCAAGAGGGACAACAGGCTCACAGACACATCTGGAGCAATAACCAAGAGAGAAAGTCGGTCACTGGATGGTGTTCAAAACTTTCAAGATATTTATAGACTAGCTTTAAAAGTGCTGTAAGCAGCTTTTTTTTTGAAATACCAGACATAAAATAACCCTCCTGGCTCCAGCTGAAAAAAACAAAACAAAACGTTAACAAATTTAACAAAACAGATCAAGCATTCATATATTCCTGAAATCAAGAGAGGACGTCAGAAAACTAGCCAATCAGAAAGGCTCTCTGGCTGTGAATAATTTTGCACATTTATGTTTGCTGACATGTATTTGGAGAGAGAGAGAGTGTCTGTGGTTTGAAATGAGCAAAATGGCTACAATCACTTACAGCACCTTTTCTGAGGTGCTGTTTCCTAGACTATACGCTCATTTGCACAAAGGACGATAACTGTAAAAATAATTATACATTTCAATCATCCTAATTCTATGAGAATAGAGACAACAAAGGGAAACAATGCTGCTGGAATCAATTTCAGAACGATTCTTTCCTCCTTTGTTGGCCACAGAAGTCATCATCAATTTTTCAGAACGATCACGGTTGCCAAATTTAAAAAAAACAACAATAAAAAAACTAACTAATCAGAAGTCATCACGGTTGTCAAATTTGAGAAAAAGCATCATTATAAAACTGACTTATTCAATTGTGAGGTGTAATTTACTGTAATTATTTTTTTAAATTTAGACTGTAGTGGTTACTTTTCTGAAATTAGACAACCTCGATGTAGAATGCGGTTGTCAAGTCTTCTAAATGAAACTGACAGCCAGTCAGATTCCACCTGCAAGCTTCTAAAGCGACAGACATCTTAAATGCGGCGCACACTTATAATAAACATATCATCATGCTA
Organism: Cyprinus carpio; assembly: GCF_018340385.1. Lineage (NCBI taxonomy): Eukaryota > Metazoa > Chordata > Actinopteri > Cypriniformes > Cyprinidae > Cyprinus > Cyprinus carpio. The sequence continues at coordinate 8,346,656 of NC_056596.1, read as the reverse complement.
TGGACGCTAATATAGTTATCATTCTTGGTGTGAATGGGCCTATAATTTTACACTAATTAACATAAATTTAATTAAAAGAATGATTAAGAGAAATTAAATGCCTGGATTAGTCTGCAAACTAAGCCTATATCCTTGAACAATATGTTTTATGCAGCTTTTTTTTGATCAGGCACGACAAATGGCAACCCCTGGGATCAAAGGTGGACTTAACTCAACTAGCCAGCTTTAATAAAAGCTTTAAAGACATTTGTTACAAACCCTTTTTTTCTTCTTCAAAAATGAATTCTGAATACTTTAAACACTTTCTGCAATCCAGATATTGAGACATTTTGTAAAGGACATTTCTTAATATCTGGTCTAGAGTTGAAGCTTAACTCTAGCTGGTGAATGCACAGTAATAGATGCTACATTTAAGATCCACTCTGGCTCTCTGTATCTTTGCCTCTCTCTTTCTCTCTCTCTCTCTCTCTCTCTCTCTCTCTCTCAGCCCCTTGAGATGGTTTCTCTGAATTAGGCCACCCAGGCAGACATGCTTTTAGTGTGGACTGAATGAATCCCTTTCAGATTACCCTGCCTCCTGCATGCTTTTCTGTCCACTCCGATCTTTTCTCCCTATACTGGGGAAAGAAAATGCATACATTCAGACTACTTTTGCAGGTTATAACACCTGAGAAGGATTTAGGGTGTCCTTAAAGTGATAGTTCAGTCAAAAATTGAGGCAATTCTGTCATTATTTACTTACATTTATGTTATTCTGAACCTGTGTGACTTTCTTCCTGTCTAGAGCACAGAAGGAAATGTTAGTCAGGATATTAATGCAGCTTTTGCATATAATAAAGCAATCAGGGGCTGCCAAGCTTCAAAAAATGACAAAAAATAAAAGCATCATAAAACCTGTGGTCACCATTCACTGGATAAGAGCAGTGTAAACATTCTGCTAAACATCTCATTTTGTGTTCTTCAGAAAAAAACAAAAAAACACAATAACAAAATAATTAAATAATGAAAATAGTTCAAATAAAACATCAAAACACCAAAATTCAAAATACATTAAAATAAGAAAAATTATTTTATTATATAATAACTATGAATTATACAAAGACAATACTTTAAACTTTCTTAAAATAACAATTTAAAAAAATGATGAAATATACTTCCCAATAAATTATGAGAGAAAAGAATCACACAACAAATCAAGGCCCCATCATCATGCATTTTCCTAAACTTAAATATCACTAATAAAAGCTAGAATCATTGAAAGTCATTCATAAAAACAGATCCTCCTGCAAGCTTCCCTACTGGGAAATCATAAATGAATGGATTAAGACATTTTCTATTTGTAATGCTGTCAAGGAACAGTGCACTAAACTATGTGCATAACATCCAGCAAGCACTCAATAAAAAAATGGGATTTCAGTGACAGTAAATTAACCATGGGCTCCATTTGTGAAACAGTGCACTAAACTATGTGCATAACATCCAGCACGCTTTGAATACAACAATATTCCTGTCTGTATGAAATACATCACAGAAATCAACAAAAATATCAAACTGAAATCAACCCTTATAAGAAAACATAACTGGTTTACTGTGAGACAATATTGTATTTGAATGCAGATGTAGGATAATTGATATGAAAACGACAATTTTTTAAACTTTTATGGGAAAAAAGTAAGTGTGAAGGTTAACCCAAACCCCAGATCGTACAAAAAAGAATGAGATACAAATAAAAAAAAAAACAAAATCCCACCAATTTGCAAAATGTAAAGAGTTACAAATTGCCATGAGAGTATGTTGGCTAAAATATAAAATAACATTATGCAATAATGCAGTAAAATATGCACACACACACACACACACACACACACACACACACACACACACACAAGGACATACAGTGGGTATGGAAAAGAATCACCCCCTTTAAAATAAATCACATTTTGTTGCTTTGCAGCCTAAAATGAAGACGGACACAGTTTTTGTTTTATCCAGCTGTATTTACTCATTGCAACTTATAACATCCAAGTGAAAGATATAACACCAAAATAAAAAACAGAATCACTGAAGGATCACCCACTTCTGTCAATATTTTGTTGAAACAACTTTTGCTTAATTACAACATTTAGTTTGTTGTGATATGTCTCAGTCTCTACTAACTTTGCACATCTAGACTTTGCAATATTTTTCCAGTTATCTTTGGAGAACTTCTCAATTTCAGTTAAATTTGATGGGGAGAATTTGTGGACTGCAGTCTTCAAGACATTCCACAGATTTTCAGTGTGGTTTAAGTCTGGGCTCTGGCTAGGCCATGCAAGGGCATTCACCTTCTCCTCCTTCAACCACTGTGTGCTCAGTTTTGCTGTGTGCTTTGAATCATTGCCATGTTGGAAGGTAACCCTTCTTTCCATTGACAACTTTCTGGCATAGGGCAGCAGATTTTCTTTTAGGAATTTGACGGTATTTTGCCCCATCCATTTTTTCTTCTATCCTGACAAGGGCTCCAGGCCTTGCTGCAGAGAAACACCCCCATAACAGGATAATACCACCTCCATGCTTTACTGGAGGAATGCTGTTATTGGGATGGTGAGCTGTATCGGATTTCTGCCAGACATATCGTTTGGGAAGAAGACAAATAATTTAATTTCAGAATCTTCACGGTGTGTTTTGACAAAGCTCAGTCGTGACTGAATGTGGCCTTTCTTGAGGTGTGGCTTTCAACCCTCAAACACAACACACAATCCACAATATTTTGAGATATTGTTACACACTACACACACACAACCACAAAACTACCACACAAATCCATAAAACCCCATAACAGCATCATAGGTCACCTCTCTGATCAGTTTCCTCCTGGCTCTTTCATCCAGTTTGGAGTGATGTCCTGTTCCAGGGAGGATCTGTGTTTTACCAAAAACCTTCCACTTCTTAATAATAGACTTCATTGTGCTTCTAGGCATTGATAAAGACTTTGAAAAATGTTTTTGACCGTCTTCTCACTTGTGCCTGTCCACAACTTTATCCCGGAGATCTTTTGACAGTGCCTTGCCACCCATAGTTGATTATTTTTTGCACAACCAAGGACTGCTCCAGGAAAGCTCTTTTCATGTTAAACTCATCAAAATGACCACAGCTGATCACAGCTGAAAGTCAAATGGCTATGTGTGCCATTGAGAATGATTTTAGCTACACCTGAGTTTGTAATTTTTTTCCAACTCAGTGATTTTATGTATTTTTTTTTATTTTTACATGTTGGCGTTATATCTTTCACTTGGATGTTATAAGTTGAGTAAATACAGCTGGATAAAACAAAAACCGTGTCCATCTTTATTTTAGGCTGCAAAGTAACAAAATTTGATTATTTTAAAGGGGGATGATTCTTTTCTATACCCACTGTACAATATGAAAAAACATGATGCAACAGAGAACATGGTCTGCCTAGCAGCCTCACTGGGACACATAATCAGTCCGATAACGTTTCATGCATATTGTTTATATAAATGCATATGCATATTTTGTGCATATCGTCATAATATAAGGGTATGATTTACTAGCTGAGCTGATGTAACAGTAAAGGCCATCTTACATGGTGCCAAAAGTGCAAATGAAATTTACTTGAATCTACTAAATAAGGAAAAAACTAAAAAAGCCAAAAATACCTCAAAAACATGACAATCACTAAAATCTCAAATAGAATAAAAAAAATGTGGGATATTATTACTGATTACCTGTTTTCGCTGTGACAGCTTTTCTTAAGACCTCTTTGCTAAAAAATATATTTAAAATTAAAACAGAGATGACATCCACTCATAAATAAAATTGGAAATATAGAATTCAAGATGAAAGCTGTAGCCCAACCTTACAGTAAAAAGAGCCAATCACGTTTGTTAAACAAGTGGAACTCCTGCTTTAAAGTTACAAGTTCCAACTGCCTTTTTTATAGAGGCATCGCCTGTTTGTTTACTACTGAATATGCATTAGCCTGACTAGCTTGAGAAATAAAAGGTTTTTCTGTGTAATGTGAGCAAAAAAAAAAAAAAAAAAAAAAAAAACTATTTATGACAGCACAGTTGTCAGATTTCATTCCTGATTTTAAATATCTATTAAAACGAAACAAACATTTTACAGATTAAGCTCTTTCTCCTTTCAAATATCGAAGAGCTGCATTTGTATAACTGTAAATTACATTTCCAAAATGGCTGCTTAGTCAACTTGCCTTAAAAGGGAGTTTGATTTAAAAGGAGTCAAATACAATTAAGTTTGCTCACTCTATGCGGGTGTTTCTTTGTTTTCAGGCATTAAAAGCAATCATTCAGAAAGATCAGTGCATCTCTATGGAAACATCTTCATGTTGCATCTGTGTTGGTTACAAATATGGAAACTAAAGAATGCGTCTACAATCCCACAAGACACTAAACTCATTTCTAAGCTCTGACATCACATTATTAACTTATCCAGCACAAGATTAATGACACTGGCTTAAAGTGAATTTGTATACCATCACTCTCCAAAAAAAGAGAGATATTGCATTCTCCTTCCTCACAGTCTGTTTTATCCTTTGAGCAAAGATGAGCTTTTACTTTTATATATAAACAGAGGAACATGAGGTTAACACACCTGAATGTCTACGAGAAAGGTCATGACACTTGCCAGAAAAGGAAAGCAATTGGATTTAAGGTACCTTCCCGGCAAATCGCCTCTCCTATCTCAATTTGCATGTTCATTTTAAAGTACATTCCCAGAGATCATGTTGTTATGCATCTTTTTAAGCAGGTGTCTGCTTGAGCATCAGCAGGTGTAACATAAATCCAGACACGTGGGTATTTGTTCACATATGAACATAAAAACACTATTTAATCATGCACCATACGTAGATAGTTCGAAAGACCATATTCACCCAGCTCAACCTCTCACAACGTCTATTTTTATTTCTGCTTCTGTAATTCCAGGTGACAGACCGCAGATGCTAGCAGCTGTTAGCCAATCAGAGCGAAGCTGGAAGAATGTTTGTGAATTTGAAGGCAAGACAAAGTTTTTTCCACCGCAAGGAAGAAAAGTATTTATAGGTTGACCAATTGAAGACTTTTAATGACAGTCCAGATGTCAACGTTAGTAGAAACTATTGCTATGAATAAATATGACTCACTAGTACACAACCTTCACAGTCAATAGCCCTTCACTGGCACATATTATCAGCATTGCTCATGGACGTGTCATAAACTCGCCTGTGTGAGAATGAGACACTGTCTTTCCTGTGTTTGGGCTGTCAGTTTCAAAAACACTTGTCAATATGTGTCCACATGTTTCCTGAACTGTCTATAAGTCATCGTGTTACAGTGATGTGTTATTAACCTCTCAAAGTGCTGGGTTCCCTTGGGTTTCATTACAAAAGGCTTCCTTCCTACCATACAGGCACTTTCTAGTGACATGTGAATCCCCAATCAAGCTACTGTAAGAGTATATTTATTGGGTTCCTCGGAACTGAGCTGTACACTTTCATTAAATTCTTGTTCAGTCCATCTTGAGGGGCCGAATTACTATAAATCGTTCTCCCATGAGGTCTGAAGGCCTCGTGCTAAGGGATGTTAATGCAGGGTAATCGCAAAGGAGAAAGTGTACAGAGTAGCAGGGTGGGTGGAATCCTAATGGCTTCCCGTCGACCGCTCTGTGTCTCTGAGGATGAAGACGACAGCATCTGAGAAGAGTCTAGGATCTATGAATGAAGGTTAAGTGAAGCTAATGTTTAGTTAAGCCCATATACTTCATACTGAGTCAAGCAATGCTCTATTTCTGTCATCGGTGACAGGTTGTTTTGGGGATTCCTGTGAAGTCTTTCAGGAACACTGAATGCCTGTATAATCATTTTATGCTTTATTTAACTTCTGAATGCAGGAAAAAAAAAAAAAAAAGGTTATTAATGTTCCTGCAAGGATATTAGTGCTAAAATTACATTGCATCTGATATGCTGCAGCATTAAATCTGAATGAATGTAGGCTGCATTTTCAAATGGACAGCTCTAAATAGGTCATTAATACTCTACACTACACTAATACTAATACTAATACTAATATATATATATATATATAAAATTGTATAATTTTACAATTACAATTTAATCATGGAGAGGGGGTCATAATATATATATATATATATATATTAGTATATATATATATAGTATTAATATATATATATAATATATATATATATATATATTTGTATAATTTTACAATTACAATTTAATCATGGAGAGGGGGTCACAATTCTTCCTATTTTGCTTAGGCCTATCAGTTATGTACACATTGAAATTCATGAAAAAAAAGATAAAATCTAGGAAGAAACAAAAAATATATAGTATAGTAGGCCTAACCTTTATTGTGTAAATAAGACGTTGACTACAATAGTTTTTTTTTTCTAATATCAGCGTTAATCTTCAATACTGTTTGCTTTAGATAATTTATTGGGTGTGGTTATACTTTAATGACAACAAACTCCATCAATACTAGCTGCTAATTAGCCGATCGAATTAATAAAATGTATATAGGCTATTTTAAATAAGGAAATTTGCTTAAAACGCTTCTAATAACTTTCTAGCGAGTAAAAATAGCGGAAAGTGCTATTGAACAAGTTTAAGGGTCTTATGTAGTTTGAGAGCAGCTGAACGTGACTGTTTAAATGTGATTAGATTTGTTTCGACACACAAAACATTAATAAAACTGAAAACACAATGTTTTAAACAGGAATTTAACAATATCCTTACCAGAGTCCGAATATCTCGGTCTCCCTAGATCGCGAAAATAGTAGGTGAAATCCAAACAGTTTTTGTCGTGCACCTCTCCTCTCGAGCACAGATCGGACAGAAGCTCCAGCGCCTTTCCACAAATCTCATCCTCTCTGTCTGCAGGCATTTCCCACCAGCATCCTCCTGAATGAAGACTCCTATAACGCCTATCGAGACACTGCTGACCGCCCCTTCCAGCTTCTGACAGCGCTCTTCATACTCGCCCAGCACAATCCCTTAAGGAAAGTTGAATTGAACAGTGTCCAGTGGTGTTCCGATCAAGCACACAAGTTTGCACACATGTGAATGGCTCTAGTTGAGCGCACAGCGCTCCGTGACACTGGTTGAATTCACTCAGCTGGGCTACACCCGAAGAAAACACCAAGTGCCGGTGCTGAATTGCATCTTCATGAATAAAAAGCTGTTGGCTGGCTCGCATCTCCCTCAGTACAAGCCTTCTGGGATCCGTTGTCTTCTGCCAATCTAAAACTGCTCCTCCCACACCAGCTTTGCTCTTCTCCACAGACTTCTATTACGGGATCATTTGGCTACAAAATCCCTCTTGTGCTCCTCAAATCCATAATAATTCAAGTTGGAGAGAAATTTAAGAATGAGTAAACAGAGAGAGAGAGAGGGAAAAAAACTTCCAAAATGGTTTCAGAGATCAACGTTTTTGTTAAACAATGACAGAGGCCTGACAGTTGCAAGTATAGACGAAATACAAATAAAAAGGGTTTGAAGCTAAATTTGAATGTCGTTGTGGTTAAATTTACGATTAAAAACACATAGCCTAATTGTTGTAGAACTTGAAAATACAGTGAAGTATTTAATAGTGTAATTAAATTATGCTATCACTTCAAATATGCTGAATATATAGACTATTCATTTATATAGCCTATATACAAAGGCTATATATAAATGTTATATAGGCTTCATTTTTGTAGCATTTTTACATTAATTTTTTTAGTTAAAATTACGATATTTTTTTATTTGAGTAGGCAAATCTTTTAAGGTATTCTGTAATTTATATAGATAGGCTAGACAGACAGACAGACAGACAGACAGACAGACAGACAGACAGACAGATAGATAGATAGACAGACAGACAGACAGACAGACAGATAGACAGACAGATAGATAGATAGATAGATAGATAGATAGATATAGATGCAGCTATATATAGCTACTTTTTAAAAACATAAATAGGCCTTGGCTTGATTGTGTGATTCATTGAAAAGAACCTGTTCGAAAGAGTCATTTGTTAGTGAGTCAGGCATCACATGCTTTATTGTTCATTAACTTAAAGGGATAGTTAACCCAAAAATGAAAATAGTTTATTTATCAATAAACTATTTTCTGCAAAGATGAAGCTGACAATTCTGACTCGCCATCTCCGTGGTAAACTCACTGTCGGCCGCTTGGTCGTCACTTAAAAAAACAACAACTTGTGTTTAACATAAAAAAAGGTATTTTTTTTCTAAATGACCTTATGAAATGAAATGAAAAGCTATATAAACACTTATGCAGAGCTTTACATTCAGTGCACTTTACGCTGTCTACACATGAACTAAGATACTTGTGAGAAAGATATTCCCAGTTTCTTGATGGATTATTTAATACCGTCGTCAGCAGCTCAGATCCGATATCAATCCAAATAATCCTGTAGTGGAATAATAAGAGGCTTCTCTCGCTCCATGTACAAAGACTCGGGCATCTAGAGCTCACGCTCCAAGGCAACATCAGAAGACTTAAAGTGGATTCTCTCCTCACCCTTCACTTCCTCTGGACCCATCCATTGCAGCTAATAGACACAAACTCCACACAGACTCTGCATGTGTTCCGACATAAACAATTAACCAATGTGACAAGATATACAATGACTGAAGTCAAAGCTAAGACAAGTGCAGACTGTCCCACATCCAAGGATAAAGGCTAATGAGATGTGAAGATTGCTCACCCCAGCTTTCCTTTTACCCCTCTCTCTTTTTGCTCCTATCTATGGCAGTGTGGTGCCACATTTTGTGTTTTAATTAGCTCTCACACTTTGTGAGTGCCAGCCATTCTCCACAGAGTCAACAGACAGAGCTGTTCTCTGTGATAGTTCTGTGTTGCCTGATGGATTATTCATACGGGACTAATCTAGAGACCGGTCATGTCTCCCTACAGATGTTCAGTCGCTTTGAAAGAAAGCAGTCAGAGACACGGCTAAGTACGGCTGGCCTTCTTTTCCCTTAATGGCTAGTTTATGTGCTCTGTTTTGTCTTTATAGAACAAAAAGGGATTGTTTGCTTGGTAGCGTTGATGTTCAAAGATTCTGACTAACTTTAAGATGTCTTTAGGGATGCATTTTATGAGATACGAATTTCACAGAGAGGACACCAGACTAAAAAATGAGCCATCTAGGAGTCAAATGACATTTAGTTCAATAAAAAGAATTGTTCAGAAGCACTTTAGTTCATTGCATGCAGTTTATTTACCATTTAACAAAAGTCACTGCTGGGCACTGTTCTGAATGGTTGTTTTAGTATACTATGACAATTTAAGTTATAAAAACTAGGATGTTGTTCAACTATAGATTATTTAGGTAAAATTTTAGCTGTCGTTCTCATCTTGATTGTATTTGTGCCATATCAGTGTCACTCTGTTATGTAAAATGTATTATGTCAACAGTCTTACTATGCTTATTCCTATGTCAACAGTCTTATTATGCTTATTCCTTAAGTTTCCCTTAGAGTCAACATTACAATGAAACAATCATCACAACTTTTTAATATTTTAATGTTTTTAGAACAATTTTTATTTATATATTGTATTATTTAAACCAGCTATACTGATTAATCAGACCCAGAATCAGAAAGAGCTTTATTGCCAAGTATGTTTGCACATACGAGGAAAAAAACACACAGACAAAAAAAAACAAAAATATGAAAACACACACACAAACATATATACTGTATGTATATATATACTGTATATGTGCCTGGCTGCCTGGATGTCCTGGTGTTCAGTGCTCTGTATATATATATATGTATATATATATATATATATATATATATATATAATATATATATACTGTATGTATGTATATATATATATATATATATATATATATATATATATATATATATATATATATATATATATATATATACTATACATACATATATATATATATACTGTATATATATATACAAACCCAATTCCAAAAAATTTTTGACACTGTACAAATTTTGAGTAAAAAAGGAATGGAATAATTTACAAATCTCATAAACTTATATTTTATTCACAATAGAAGATAACATATCAAATGTTGAAAGTGAGACATTTTGAAATGTCATGCCAAATATTGGCTCATTTTGGATTTCATGAGAGCTACACATTCCAAAAAAGTTGGGACAGGTATAAGAGGCCGGAAAAGTTAAATGTAGATATAAGGAACAGCTGGAGGACCAATTTGCAACTTATTAGGTCAATTCGCAACATGATTGGGTATAAAAAGAGCCTCTCAGAGTGGCAATGTCTCTCAGAAGTCAAGATGGGCAGAGGATCACCAATTCCCCAATGGAGCAATATCAGAAAGGAGTTTCTCAGAGAAAAATTGCAAAGAGTTTGAAATCACAACATGGGCTCAGGAATACTTCCAGAAAACATTGTTGTGAACACAATCCACCGTGCCATTCGCTGTTGCTGGCTAAAACTCTATAGGTAAAAAAAGAAGCCATATCTAAACATGATCCAGAATCTCCTTAAGTTCACTATCATCTCTACTGTTTTGAGCATGTTCAGCTCCAGGTTGATAAGACTTCTCCTGAAGTTCACTATCATCTCTACTGTTTTGAGCATGTTCAGCTCCAGGTTGATAAGACTGCACCAGACAGGCAGCTGCTTAACCCCATGTCCCATATTGACTGCATCATCCACTGACCTGTTTGCTTGGTAAGCAAACTGCAGGTAGTTCAGTAAGGGTCCAGTGATGACCTTCAGATAAGCCAACACCAGGGGGGTTGCTGGGGGTGTTGATGGTTGTATAGAGAGATGGTCAGAATAGGTGTGGGGTGTGAGACTGGGAAATTCAAATCTGCAGTAAAACTCATTCAGGTCTTCAGCGAGTTGTTAATTTGCCTCATTGCTGTAGTTTGTGAGGTCTTTCAGACCTTTCCACACTAAAGCAGGGTCATTTGCTTAAAACTGGGTTTCCAGCTTTTTAGAGTGGCTCCTCTTAGCCACTCTCATCTCTTTTGTCAGTGTGTTCTTAGCCTGATTGTACAAGATTCTTTCCCCACTCCTGTAGGCTTCCTCTTTAGCCTGACGAAGCTGTCTGAGTTTTGCTTGTAAACCATGGCTTATCGTTGTTGTATGTTATATAAGTCCTGGTAAGAATGCACATATCCTCACAGAAACTGATATATGATGTTACAGAATCTGTGAGCTCATCCAGATCAGTGGCAGCAGCTTCAAAAACACTGCAATCAGTGCAGTCAAAACAGGCTTGTAAATCCCAAATTTCATTGGTCCATCTCTATATAAATAGACTAAAACAGATAAATTTGAATCTCAGAGATGACATAGCTACTGAAAAATGACTCGGTAAGGAAGTCAATTGTTAAATCTCTAATGGTTTTGAGCGATTCACTGACAGAGTGAGTCTAATCAAGACATTAACTCAACAAGCAAATTTATGACTGTGAATCTTTCTGACTGACTCATTAGGAAAAAAACGGTCTGAAAGAGTAATTTCTTCGCTAATCAGGCATCACAGACTGTTGAAGATACTCTCAAATTACTTTTTTTCTCACAATTCTGAATTTATATCTTACAATTCTCACTTTTTCTCGCAATTCTTTTTTTTTGTTGAGAAAAACACAGCTAGAAAAAAAGTCAAAATTGTGAGAAAAAAGAGTTGCGATTCCATCACAAAAAAAGTCTGAATTGCGAGAAGTTAACTCGCAATTGCAAGTTTATAACACAATTCAGAGGAAAAAAGTTAGTACTGAGAGATATAAAATCGAGAGATAAGAGATAAAAGTTGCAATTACCATTACCAATTTTAAATTAGTGATGCAAAGATTTTATTTTGTTGCATTTGCAACCATTTTAATCATGGTTTGGCGGATGACTGATGGTGTTTTGCCAGACGGTACTATTAAAAACGAGCACATACTGCCTGCGTTTGTTAATGGGCAGGTTTCTTTAGCCTATAAACACACTACTCAACACATTTTGATCTTAAAGTGACAAAAAATATTCTGTGTTGTGATTTCATGAACTTAGCCAGCTGCAGGCTATTCCTCTGCTATTCCCCCCTTAACCATCAATAGCATGATGCAATACCAAACGTGGGGTCCTGGGAGGTTCAAATGAGTCTGTAATGTTGGACATGTTGATGCCAGGGGGCATCACATATTATTCAAGTGTGCTATTTGCTGGCTGAAGCAAAAAGAAGCCTCACACCCTCACATGTCTATCAGTAGCCACAAGACGTTAGATTGGGGTTTGATCATATTCGCTTTTATTGAAGAACGTTCAGAAAGAGCTTTGACAGAGCACACTTATGTAACATGGCACACTCTGCTTGTTTGAAGACTATGTGGAGTGTTCTGACAGCTACACAGAGCATAACCTTGACCATTATATTGATAAATCTTGTATAAGCACAATGAAATGCTGTGACATCCTCTTTTATTGTGCTCTATGATTTCATCCTTGATTCGAATGTTCATAAAGTTGTCAAGATGGATTGTCTGTCACAACAGTAATACATTTTGTTAGCAACTTCTGATTTTAAAACATTATGTTTTTAAAATTCATGTTTGAGATATGATTGTGTGTAATTTATATTATGGAACAAAACAGGAACATTCTTAAGTCATTTTAAGTGAATTTAAGTATTGTTAAACACAGACCTTATTTCACTAATAAATTGGAATTCTACAATTCTTTTAAAAAAATGATCATTCAGATGTTTCTAACCAATTATCATATCACAAATTTATAAAAATAAAATAAAAAATAGTTCACAATCTTTGAGCTCCTAACAGTGTTATTTAACTATTATTTATACACTGTACTATTTGTTATTAATATTTTGACTTGGCTTTATTTATTTTTCTATTTTCATATTTAAATCTAATATTTTTATTTTTATTTCATTTCAATATAGTTAAATTTGTTTGTAATTTTTTGTAATTTTGTTATGTGCTTTTTGTTATTTTTAATATTTCTATTTGGGTTTCATTCATTATTTCAGTGTTATTGTTAGTTCTATTTTTCCGTTTTATTTTTTTTCTATTTTATCTATCTATCTATCTATCTATCTATCTATCTATCTATCTATCTATCTATCTATCTATCTATATATATATATATATATATATATATATATATATATATATAAATACAATCATTATTTTAATTCAGTTAATACAAATGTTTTTAATAGTTTTAGTTTACAGTAATAACCTTGGCTCCCAAACTTCTATTAGTGCAACAGTGAACTTGTGATCTGTGTGTGTTTATGTAATGTACACGCTGAGTCAGATAGCAATCCAATCAAAATGCACGAAATGACTGATTGTAAACACCCACTTAAAGTTCAATCAAAGCCAGTCATTAGTACTGTCCATTCCCACACTCCTCACTAGCAAATCTCTGTATTGGTCAATGTCCTGTGAACTCCAAGCTGCTGCTTTCTCACACACACAGCACTATATCATAAGTCCTCAGTGTTTGCCATGTGCTACAGTCACGTTCATTCCTTTGGTATAGACTTTACTACTGCATTCACCCACTGACAAACAGTGAGAGAAATCAAAGTAACAATTATTTTAGCAACACTGTGTAAGTGAATAGCACATAGCTGACACATGCTGGTATAACTGGATAACTATAGGTACAATATGCTTCACATGACTAAACTTGCATCATTAAAAGTTGTGTTTGCTAGACAAAAACGCTGTCTGGACAGAAGTGTGGACAGAAGGCCAAACATGGAGCAAAAGATGCATTTTTAAATGTATCTGGATCAATGTAGATGTAGCCTGGGTAACCCTCCTGTTATTGACACCTCCTCTCATTGAATAACTGAATATTTTTTCCTGCAATGGTTTCAGCAACTTAATTTTTTTGCCGTTACTGAAGCCACACCAATACTTCTCACTATAGGTGCAAGATGACTACTAAACTGGCCATATATATCTATTTATTAAAAAAAAAAAAAAAAAAAAAAAAAATTTTCAGTATATATATATAATTTATTAAACCTTTTTTAGTTCTTTTACAAACTTTTACAATACTGTTGATTTGTATTTTCAGGTAGGAAAGATTTCACATATATTACACAGATAAAAGCGCTCAGTAGTGCTGCTTTGATCTCTATGCACTTGATCATCTTTCATGGCATATATACTGTATGTCCAAATGGAATTTATGATGTAATTCAGATTTCTTTGAGATTGCATTTGCTCCTCTCTCAGCAGCTCCACAGGCACAAACGCAGTTGGCTTAAGAAACAATGTGTGAATTTATGGCACAGTATACCATCAATCCACTGCTGTAGATAATATGCTTAGAAATCAAAACCAAAGCAAATGCACAACAGTAACATCAGTACAACTTCATCATTTAAACCAAACTGGATTTAATAGCACTTTTTGTTTTTTCTTTTTAAAGGGATAGTTTACTCAAAAAATGAAAATTCTGTCCAAACCTACATGACCTGCTTTTGTGAAAGGAGTCATTTTAGTCATTTATGTTATCTAATTTGGTTGCCAAGGTAACATTTCTAGCTTTCATTTAAGTTCTTTTTTTAAGTTTAAGTTTTTCATTGAAAGTATTTCAGATTTATTTCAATCAACAAAAACAAATTTGAATAGTTTTAGTTTTAGTTAAGAACAACAACACTGTCAAACTCCAAAAATTACATAGAAGTCTTGAACTCTAGAAATAACATAAAAGCAAAACTGACAAAAAATTATAATCAAAGTAGTCCGTATCACTGATCTTATATTCCAAGTCTTCTTAAATCATACAATGCTCTGTGTGAAAAACTGACATTTTTTATGCTTTCTATGATGATTTAAGGTGTTATTCACTGAAAATTCTTGATCACCATTCTGTTATATGTAAAAGTGCACCATAGACATTCTGCTAAAATAATGAAACTACCACATTTTGCTATAAGTTTGATTGCATAATTGCTGTTAATAGCATTAATTGTCTGTTTGTTTACATTTTTTTTTTTTTCTGAACATTTCTGCCGTATGCACATAAACTGACAGTCACCACTGATAAGCCACTACTAAATATTGTAGAAACTTAATTTTCTGTAAAGTTGCTTTGCAATTATTTTTATCGTAAAAAGCACTATACAAATAAACTTGAATTGAATTTAATTTAATTACTTTTTCCTCCACAGAAGTAAGTCATACATTAGGATGAGTAAATTATCAAATTTTCTTTTTTGGGAAAACTGTGCCTTTAAGGTTCTTCTACTGAAAAAGTTATCAGATTATAAGCAGGTACAAATCAATCTTTATCTTGGTCAAAAGTACTTTTAAAATGAATAACACGATCCACACTTTTTCCCAGAATCCCAGCGGGCTCCTTGTTTATCATCAATAAAATCCAAGGTGCCTAACTGTCACATGATTATGGCCTTTGACTTGAAACTCACCACACTGTTTGTCATTACAGTCGAGCCCCCAGAAGAACAAATAAAGATGGTAACACAGAGTCTATATATTCAACCACTTCATAAATCACGTTAGAATGAAACAAACACGGTATCTGCCCCTCTAAGAGCAACTCGATCAGGTCAAACTCTGTTTTTCTGTTTTCACTGACCAATGACATCATGTCGCGGGTACACTGTCATATTACATCATGTAGGCCGCATGTCCACGGTGATCACTTGACCATGTGTATAACAGAATAAAAACTTAGAAAGGCCATGTCCCATAGGAGGTCATTGTGGCACTTTTGCACTCTGTTACTATGGCAACAGCCCCTCTTCCGAAGGAGCCATTTGTGTCATCCGTAATGAGGTTAAAAAATAAATAATGGCTGCTGAAGTCTGTCAGAGCAGCTGGGTTTACTCAGGTGGGAATCTGTGTCCACTGCAATATGACATAATTAACATAAGGAGTCAATTTGTTGATGCTTGCATGGTTTATTTTCAAAATGAAAATGATAAAAATAATTAATTTGAGAGTCCAGCTCTAATTGTTGTGTTGTTTTAATAATTCTAGGAATATTTATATGGAATAACATTTTAATACATTTTTTCTTCTCCTCTTGTTCATATAGGTGAAATGTTATTGTCTCTAAAAATGGTGTGACTATTAAAAGATCATTATGTACCTATGGCTGCAGTTCTTTAAAGAATATTTCTATGGCAACTCGTTAAATAAGCCCACGATGTTCTGCCTTGATTCCTCGAAAAACAACCCTTCTTTAATTGTGCATCATAAAATATCACCTAAAGTAATTTTTCAAACTGATGCAAAATGTCACCTCAGCATCAGTACTGTGGCATATGTTGGTATTTGTGAAATCTCTCAAGGATGCGGCATAGAAAGCATGCTATTTTTGGTTACACTGTTACAGCTTATTCAACAAATGTGAGTGACAGAATAATTTACAAAGCTACTGGGAGATGATCACGTTCATTTAAAAATCAAGTGTCGGATAATGCAGTCTAAACAAAAATGCGGGAGGAAAAGAAGAAAATAGCCAGACGGACTGGGTCATTTCATCTCCAAATATTCTCAAACAAATGTATCTTAGTATCTTAAAAGTTCAGCCTTGAGTTCACCTTACTCTTAATTCACTCAGTCCATCATGAAACTTCCACAAAAAACTTAAAGTGGGAGTTTTGAGCTTTTCATCCATTTCTGTTATAGCTTTGCAGGGTTTCTGCAGGTTTTAGACCTTTTTAAGAACAAGTAAAGAAAATGTAAGGAATAAATGGCAGGGAACACAAAACGTCAAATGTGTATGTCTGGGGAGCAAACAATGAGTTGTATTATTATCAATGTTTGAAAATACAGTTTCCTACAGATCTCAATTACTTTTTGAATCATAAAAAACTCTCTTTCGAGTGTTCAGTAGATCTGCTCCCAACCACCAGAATATGGAAATAACTTTTACTGTACCTTCCGATCACACTGCAAACAGGCGATGTTCTTCACCAATGTTTTTGTCCGATTTTTCTGAAATCCATCAACCATAACACCTTCCAGGACAGGCCAGGAACCTTGGAGTTGTGACTGATGATCAGCTGAATTTCACAGACCACATTGTTAAGAACTGCCAGGTCCTGCAGATTTGCCATACACAACATGAGGAAGATCTTGCCCTTTCGATCAGAACAACTCCTTGTTCAAGCTCTTGTTCTGTCCAGGCTGGACTATTGCAACATTCTCTTGGCAGGTCTTCCAGCCAGTTCTATCAAACCTCTGCAACTAAGCCAGAATGTGGCAGCAAGAGTAGTTTTAAATAAGCCAAAAAGAGTGCATGTCACGCCTCTGTTCATCAATTTGCACTGACTAACAAATTCAAGGCATTGATGTTTGCCTACAAAACAACCACCGACTCTGCACCTATTTACCTAAATTCACTAAATCAGACTTACGTGCCCTCCAGAAGCTTGCATTCTGCAAGTGAACGGCACATTAGTGCCATCCCAAAGAGGCACAAAATCACTTTCACAGATTTTTACCTTAACTGTTCCATGCTGGTGGAATGACCTGCCCATTTTCAAGAAATATCAAAAGAGCATCTATATGCTAGCATGCTCCTGAAAGTTGAAGAAATTCACTTTTAGCAGATATATGCATTTAAAATATACAGTCTTACGGGATATTCATACCATTCACAAAACACACACTTTTGCATAAAAAAAAAAAACACTAAACACAGGGCACTTTCGACTTCAGAAAAGGAAAATAAGGGACAATTGTGATTCCTTATAGGAAAATAAGGGACAGAATAACGGATGCTCAAAATATTTGTACTGTACCACAACGCATGTCCATGTCTGTAGTTAAGTATGTGTATAAAAGTTTCTCAGAAATAATCACATTTGTTTTGCTTAATCTATGTACAACATTTCTAAAAAGAATTTTGATGTCATAAAAAAAAAGTCACACATTACACACATCTGCCGAGTCCCACTCGCTGTGAAGCGGGAACGACCAGGTGTTAGGGGGATTCTGCAATATCTTAAATGGTCCTCAAATGGCTACGTTCGCCAATAAAACAATGATTTATCCAAAAATAATTTGTAATCATCAATTTAGAGTTTCATATGGTCTATGTGGTCATACTGTATACCTGCGAATATGGGACAAACTGCCTTCCAGATGGCTTTCATATGGAACGGTTCTTTGATGCCTTAAATACGGGATGATTCCGTATTATACGGAATGGTTGGCAACCCTAGGCCTGTGTCGCATGTGATGGAAACATGTTTAGTGTGTTTAACAAGTGACCCTTTGTCTTCTGGATGAAAAATAAACCAAGTAGCATGTTGCACATCATAGATAATAACCGTTTCCTAGTCCTGTATTTTTTTAAACAATGATATGCATATGACAACTTAGCAGAAAATGTTCATCTTGAGCAGAGTGGCTGGTGACGGTGATGCTCAGTGGGATCTGATATAATGGAGTACAAAGACGCTAGAAAAAGTCAACACATGAATAAAAGATGTCTTAACTATGGTGGCATTCACAGGGAAGAGCAGCAGGAAGACTTGACTGTCCCCCGCCTCCCTGCACTTACTTATTAAACTTTAATAGAGTGCAATACCATACAGCGACCTGTAAAATCACAAGGATGTGCCATTGTTAGAAATGCATGCATACACATACACATTTAAACACAGGGATCTTTAAGTAGGCTACTGTACATGAATATATACAGATACGTAACTGAAACTCCAGGACGTTGGTTTAATAAACTTTAGACTAATTAGAATAGAACAGAATAGAACAACCAAAATGAAATGATAGAATAGTATACCAGAAAGGAAAAGAACAACAGAACAGAACAAAACAGAACTGAAAAATGAAACAAAACTTCACAAAAAAAAAAGAACAGAAATTGAATAAATAAAAAAACAGAAGCAAACAGAAAAGAAAAGAACCTAAATGGAATTGAACAAACAAAACAGATTAATAGAATAAAAACAAACAAACTGTCACAATCTCCAGCTGGAGTGCCCATGAACTCCACTCGAGGGCACTGGACCCCTGACTCTTGTCACTTTTACAGGCTACATTTCCCATAATTCTTTGCTGGACTCATCAATCACCGACTGTATTCACCTGTGTCTTGTTACCTCATCATTCTCACCCTATTTATAGCCTGGTTATTCATTCATTCATTGCTCAGTATTTGCTAGCCTGTAGCGTTCCCTAGTTCCAGTGTGTTCCTTGTTCCTTGTTCCTTGTTGCCTTGCCTGGTTTTTGACCCTTGACTGTTTCTGATTTCTTGTTGTTTGTTGCCTGCCCTGACTATCGCCTGTTTTCTGGATTACTCTATTGTCTCGCCCTGGATTATACCTGTTTTCTGTTTTGACCATGATTCTAATAAAAGCCTGCATTTGGATCCACTACTGTGTCGTTATGCCTCCCTACTTTACACAAACAAAACAAACAAACAGAATCAAACAGAGTAGAACATAATGGTACAAATCTAAATAAACATAGCATAATATTCCCAAACAGTAATGAAAAAAATAATAACAAATAAACACAAACAAAGAACACAATGAAAGCAAAAATAACAGAAAAGAACCAAAACATAATTGAACAAATAAAACAGAACAATATAACAGAAAAAAATGAGTAGAACAGAAACCAAATAGAGTAGAATAAAATAGAACAACCAGAGTGGAATCCAAAACAGAACGATATAATAAAACAACTGAATATAATAATTCACTTTTAACTATGACTTTTCCCACAATAAACTCCTATATTGCTGATTATTAATAGTAAATAAGGTAGTTGTTAAGTTCAGGTTTGGGGTCAGACTAGGGGATCTAGAATAAAGTCATGCAGAATAAGGCATTAACATGTGCTTTATAAGTACTAATAAACAGCCAATATGATAATAATATGCTTGCTAATAAGCAATTAGTTAATAGCAAGAATAGGTTCTTAAAATAGTGTTACCAAAAAAAAAACAAAAAAAAAAACAGAAATGATTA
This sequence comes from Cyprinus carpio, assembly GCF_018340385.1. Classification (NCBI taxonomy): domain Eukaryota; kingdom Metazoa; phylum Chordata; class Actinopteri; order Cypriniformes; family Cyprinidae; genus Cyprinus; species Cyprinus carpio. The sequence goes on along the minus strand of NC_056596.1, from coordinate 8,326,665 downwards.
ACAGAATCAAACAAATAGAACAAAAAAAAATAAAAAATAATAAAGTAGAACAGAACAGAACAGAACTAACCAGGCCTGAAATGATTAGAACAGAACAAAGAATGCTATATTCAGAAATGTTCATTGTATAGCTCCTACCTGCTGCTCTGTACTGTGTACCTGTGATGAAGGATGCAATTGAAGCCACTCCAACCCTATATGAAGAAACACAGAAATGTAAAAATCACCAGTCATGTGGGAGACGCATTATATGCACAGGTATTTGAATAAATAAATAAATACGAAGAAGGAAATAGTTACAGTCATCTTGAAATAAGAATATCTACCTCTGTTTCCCTGTGCCAAAAATAAATGTTCTTCTCTGTGCTTGACTCAAGACCAGCATCTGGTTGAGTGAAATAAAACCGCTAAAAGTCCTGCACCAGCAAACATGAGATTTGTAAAGACTGAAGCTTTTAAGAGCACCAGCAAGTGTTCTAAGGACAACATACAACAATGAAAGTCAACTGACTTATAAATTGAACAGAAGAACACAGGGGACCACAGAATTCATACAGCCAATACCATTTTAGATGTTCCTGCAAATCAGGTTTAGATCTTTTTAATGAACAGCTCGATACGATTCACAAAACAGGTCTGAATGATTTGTTAACTCAGTCAGTCTGAGAGGTTCTTGAGTTAACAATTAGTGATGTTACGTTCGACTCGAAGCTTGTGTCAAAAATGTATTGAAAAGTTTGTTTTATTTTTGTCAAAAGAATGTGACATCTGAAGCATTGTCCATCTAAAGGTGCACTCAATTTAGCAAAATTATGCCTACAATTTTGCTAAAAGAATAACAGTTAGGGGCAGTTGTGGCCTAATGGTTAGAAAGCCGGCCTTGTAACCTGAAGGTTGTGGGTTTGAGTCTCAGCACTGGTGAGAATTGTAGGTGGGGGAGTGAATGTCCAGCGTTCTCATTCACCTTCATTACCCACAACTGAGGTGCCCTTGAGCAAGGCAACAAAACTCACCAAGAGCAGCAGCAGAAATGCCTGCCCATTGCTCCAGGTGTGTGTGTGTGTTTACTACTAACACCTCTGTGTGTGCACTTGGATGGGAAAAATGCACATATTCAGAGTATGGGACACCATACTGTACTTGGCTGTCACTTTCAAAAAATGGTTTTTGAAATTCTTACGACCTATAAAGCACTGCTCACACACAAATCACTTTCAAACCAAGCAGTCTTTTGTAGGTCAGTTCGTCTGTGTATTTGTCTGAACAACTCATTATGAAATCTTCATGCAGAAGAAATTCCCAATCACATGGATTCTTAAAACTACTGGATTTTGACCATGAAAATTTTCCAATAGTAAATGTGACCACAACTTAAAGGAATAGTTCACTCATATATGAAAATTTGCTGAAAATGTACTCACTCCCAGGCCATACAAAATGTAGATGAGTTTGTTTCTTCATTAGGACAGTTTTAAAAAAGTTTAGCACCACTTGCTCACCAATGAATCCTCTGCAGTGCCGTCAGAATGAGAGTCCAAACAGCTGATAAAAACATCCAAAAATCTAGGAACCATCAATTAACATCTTATGAAAGTATAGTGTTTGTGACAAATCCATCAAGTTGCAGTTGCAGAATCATCAGTGGTTTGACCACCAGATGGCTACAATTTACAACATGTTAAAGAGTAATGAATCCTGTTACGATTCAGCTGAAAAAAACTTAGGTGCATCAAACAAAGAAAAATTAACCTGAATACACAACATCTAAACATATAGCAGAAGATACAATCTACATATTTTCCTTTCTTGCTTTGGGCTGTTTGTGGCACCTTTTTGAATTGATTATAAAAGCAGAATTGCGTTCTTTTGTTCTCAAGAGATTTAATGGCCTTCTGTCCAATGCCTAAGGATTAACATTTCAAATTTTCTTTTTGTGAAATGCATTGTGACATTTGAAAACCCACAATACTAATTTTGCTATTCTTCATTCCTTGCAACTGAGCATTCAATTCACAAAAGGCTCCAGGAAACATCTTTTATGTACATATAGATGCAGATAATGTTTTATAAAATGTGTTTCATGGATTACCAACATCTCAACACCTTGTACCCTGCACATTATTCTCTGCTTCATGGTCTTTCCACAGTACGACCATTATGTTCCCATGGTTTCCATCATTTTATAATATTGTATATTTTATAATATAGACATATATAATGTTAAACTCATCCACATCTTTCCCCCACACATCAAGGCTGTCTCTACCAACCCACCGACAGTAACATGCTCTTTAAAGTAGGGTTGCAACCTCTGAAAAACCTTCAAATAAAACTGAATGCAGAGGAAACATCTCTGAAAGAAACCAGTTTCACTGAAAAACAAGTAACGAATGTGCAGCATTTAACACTGTCAGGCAACTTGAACTGACTCACTGTCCTCCTAATGTTGTAGTGCATGACATCAAAATATCTTTAGAGTCAAAATACACTTTAATAATTCTTTTGACATATATAAATATGGTTCAGAAGTACTTTAACTGAATTTCCAAAGTTGGGAATCTTAGGGTATGTAAAGTCCACCAAGTTGGCCCAACAACGTAATCCAATGGTGTGGGCGAAGGTATAATGCTTGTAGGTATTTAACTTGCACACTTAGTTTATCAGGATTTAGTTTAAATTTTAGTCTAGCTCCGTGTTTAATCTGACTCCAATTTCAAGTGATTATTAAATTTAGATTAAGAACTGATCACAAATATTAATTATGTATTAATTTAGATTAATTTGATTATGCCGAACATCCCATACATTCAGTTATTCGTTCATTAGGGACCCAGTATCGCATAGAGAACTTACGCCGGCTGGTCGCAGTCTCACGGACACAAACTCATCAGTTCTGGTCTTAGACAGAGGATGCAGGGTGAGTATCTACCTCTGCTTGTTCATAACAAAAAGCATAGTTTTTGTTTACTTACGAAAACTGCAACTTAGAAAGGCAGTGATAGTCAGAAATCGAAAAAGGTCTCAGATGATGTGCTCCATGCTCCATTCACTGAACCTTTTGTATGATAAATCCTGAACAAAGATTTGCGGTAATACCAGACTCTTAGATCTACTAGGAATAAGGATTTCAGAAGAGATCAGAATAAATCAAATATAACATTTTAGGTAAGAATGTATCATGCCAATTAACATAATTAAACAATGAGTATCCAATTTAGAATTAAATTTAGTTCCAATTCAGATAAATACATAACATCAGTTCAAGTGAATTTTATCGTTTTATTACAGGAAAGGAATCTTGAATTCAGTTTTGGTAAAATCCATGCTTACAGGTATGTTTACACAACAACAACTGTACTAAAAATGAAAAAAAAAATAAAAAAAAAATTCCTGTGCGTTGTTGAAAAGTTGATGACAACTTTGACAAAATCACAGTTTACACAAATCTGCAAAAATGCTGTATTATGCATGCCAGGACAGTAGTTGATGATGTCACTTTGTAAAGAAACACTATGTGCCTGCACACATGTCATACACATGTGCATGATATCCCCTTTCAACAAATTCAGGTTTTTGTAGTTTACATGGAGATGATATTAGTTCACTCACAGGCCACCTCGCTTCAGAGGTATCATTCAAACTTTGGTACGGGACAACGATGCTCACATTCACATTCATGACAGATCAGCATTTGGCTCCTTGTCAAACCTGGAGCAACGCTTACTCACCAATTTTTCTAGCCCTGAAAATTCTCCTGCAGGCCTTAAGGGGGCACCATATCCTGGTCCGTTCAGACAACATGACCGAGGTGGCCTTTATCAATCACCAAGGCTGTCTCAGGTCATACTCCCTTCACATCTTGGCTCGATGCCTCCTTTTATGGGCACAATGCAAACTCCTCTCGCTGAGAGCAGTTCATGTGCCAGGCAGACTGAACCAAGGGATAGACATGCTGTCCAGGGGCAATGTGGCTCCAGGAGAATGGAGACTACATCTCCAAATGGTTCAAATGACCTGGTCTGTCTTCGGCAGGGCAGAGGTGGACATCTTAGTCTCAGAAGACAACTTCCACTGCCCAATTTACTTTTGGAAACAGCGAAATGCCCTGGCCCACGACTGGCCCAACGCTTACCAGTATGCCTTCCCCCTGGTTGCCCTGCTTCCTCAGGACATCAGATGGGTCAGGAAAATCAGATGTTCGGTCCTCTTGGTGGCCCCACTCTGGAGGAATCAAATGTGGTTCAACGAGTTGATTCATCTGCTATTGGCAGCCCCCTGGCCAATAACACTGTGGACGGACCTTCTCTTGCAAACGAAGGCCATGATTCAGCATCCCCGGCCAGAGCTGTGGAGCCTTCATGTTTGGCCCCTTGACGGGAGTCACTGCAGCAACCATTTTGGAGGCTAGAGCCCCATCTACAAGACGTCTTTATGCCCTTGGTCAGTCCTCTCTGGTGGTGTGCAGCCATCGTGCGAATCATTCTCTCGTGGCTGGCCAGTCAATCGGCAGAAATGACCAAGTCGTTAAGTTTATGAGGAGAGCTTGGAGATTTCCGCTTCGTCCTCATTCTGTGCAGACTTTGGACTTATCTATAGTCCTCAGGTCGACTTCGGGGCCCTGCCTTTGAGCTGCTCCTGTCGACCGACTTGCAATGCCTGTCACTTAAGACCATCCTCCTTCTGGCTTTAGCGTTGGGCAAGCAAGTGGGTGCCCTGCAAGCATTGTCAGTCACTGCATCCTGTCCTGAGTTTGGGCCTAATGAGTCGTCCTCAATCGCCCTATATGGCGATGTGCTGAAAGTTCTCTCCACTCCATTCAGAGCACAAGTCACCACCCTTCTAGTACTCCCTAATTCAGAAGGTGAGAAGGGTCCTAATCCACTCTGCCCAGTTCGGGCTTTTAGAGTGTATGTTGATTGCTCTGGACCATTAAGGCACTCAGAGCAGCTCTTTGTATGCTCTTTGTTCTGCACTTGCTTATAGCACGGCACTATTGGACATGTTCTCCATAAGGATCAGTGACGCAACAGGAGAGACAGTTCGAAAGGGAATGCTCCATTTACTAACATAACCTAGGTTCCCTGAGATAAAGGGAACAAGCGTTGTGTAGGCTGTCGTGCTATGAGGCTGCATGCGAATCACTGACTGTCACATCAGACGAAAGATTCTGACAAAATGGCACTCAGAGCCAACTTATTTGGCGGTCGGGTCCACACCTTTTGGCGGGTTGAAATGCCATTGTTTTATGCAGCTACACGCAAGTGAAGAAATCAGGCTTCAGTAGCAGAGTAAACTGCAGTTTCCTCATCCCTTATGAAAATTAACCATAGTTTTATTGTAGTAAAAGTGTACTAACCATGGTTACGTTATAGTAACCTGAGCATTTCCTTGCAGATGCTTGTGTGACATTTTACTTCTTTTTATAATATATAAAACATTATTTTGTTTATTACTACAATATACTATGTATATCTATTATAATAGTTGTAACTGCTGTTTTTGTCCCGTATATTATGGCGTTGTGGTTTTATTGATAAACTGACCACTTTCATTTTTGAGTAGACTAAAGCAGGCCACCTGTGAAAAGTCATGTCTCATTAATATTCATAAGCCAAACTTTTCTCATAGTAGGTCTTAAATCCACTGCCAGGTCGTTTCATGTGTGAGAAATATTAAGGCTTCAGAGCGTGTTACCATGACTACCAAGCTGCTGTGTTTGGCAAAGTTTAATTAATTTCAGTACTCAGTGCTAGCTGAGACACGATGTGTTCTAACAGTAAATTGCTCCCATCATGTTTAGGAAGAGAGGAAAATCTCCTGTGTTTAGAGTATAAAACCTCTGGGCCGTTTACTTGTCAAGCTAATTCACAGTAGGAGTTTCATAAAAGGTTTAAAAAGCACCAGGGTGTAAAGTTCACACCTTAATAAATGTACACCACTACCGTGTAACAGCGCAGCACTTCAGCTTGTGATTTTACCAAAGTGTAATAAAAACGGACACTAAATATGACACATCCTTGCCCCACAGAGCTATCAGTTTCTGGCAGCTATCCATTGCTAAAACCAAATCTACACCAATTAAAAGCACAGAATCAGATTAAAAATTAAAAACCTACACTGAAATACAGCCCTTTTGACATCCCAAATCCACATGACGTTCTGTCGTCCATAGAACACAAAAAAGACGCAATGACAGATTAAGTCACCATTCATTGTCATATATGAAGAAAGAAAAAGATTAATGTGATTGACAGAATTTTTGGCTGACCTATTCCTTTAAGGTGTCGTCCTGCTGCCACGTTTGTCGAGCAATTGAATTATGCCACTTGGTGACAAATTTACACAGTAATCGCAACTTTAGTCTCTGTCTCCCCCTAGCGGTTATACAGAGAGACTGTCCTAGATCAGGAAAGAGTATAAGAGGCAATACTGTTTAAAAGAATGTGTGTGAGTGTATGTGTGTGTGTGTGTGTGTGTGTGCGTGTGTGTGAGTGTGTGAGGCAATAATCAATCCAAACCATTTAGTCACATACATTTTTATTGTAAAGATTTATTCCAAAATAGCAGATGAAAAGAAAAAAAGGTAGAGAGGACAACAGAGAAAAAGAAGAAAATCCACACTTGACTTTGGCAAGACTTTTTAAAGCTAAATATATCAAAATTCCACAGTAAAAGTAAGAAAGAGTCTAATTTAAATGCCTTCTTTCCCTACAGATGAGTTAATATTTAACATTAGCCTCTTATACATCTAATAATGCAATAAAAAGTCACAATCTATTTTCAACTCAAAGTTAATATATCACGATTTATAAAATAAAACCAAGAAAAGGTTGAATGGTCATGCTTACCTGTGCTTTTTTATTTCAGAAATACAATGTTAAACTATCCATATGCTGTTCAAAGCATTACCCTAAGCCTGTATTCAGCTAGATTTTCCTTAAAAAAAAAAAAAATCCTTTGTCATCACCAAACACTTACTGTCCGAATTAACTGGTCATTGATTGTGGGTGACCCACCTTGATATCACTCAACAGAGGCAGCCAAGGATTAGAAACTGTCTGCGAATCCCACATCATGACCTATTTTCCTTTAAAACCCAGTATAAGATTGCATCCAAATCTTTATGGGATGTAGGAAACCATGTTTTGTTTACAGGAAATGCTACATATCTGTTTTGACTGCCGACCTTTACCCAAAAAGAAGGTGGTTGTGCATAACAAATAAAAAGAAGATGCAATTATTGTTAAAAAGGAAGTGCACACTGATGTTTTAGTGAAGTTGGTACAGAAAAGTGTCAGTTATATATTGATACAGTATATACGCCCGCTAAGAAGGCATCTAAAACTAATCACTGATAACAGGCCTGGTCCACGTGTGTGTTACTCTAAAAACCCTACAAGCTGGAACACACACCCCTCGCTGGGAACCTTCTGGAAACCTTGGGTTAAAACTATGCTGTTTCTGCCCTAATCAGCCTCTTTAAGGGCGGAGTCAGTGTGTTTTGAGGTGTGTGTGATTGTATTACAGTGATAGAGAGTCACTTTTAGCACGGGTGCACATTGCACACGCGAATCTCCTTGTTTTTGCAGTGGTTGGGCTGTGAAGATTTGCCTTTCCTCTTTACGTTCATCACACGCTCTTGGATCCCCCCGCTGCATGGTTTGGTACACTCCGTCCAGCTGGACCATGAGCGTATCGGACAGGCTGTTGGAAGAGATTAAAAGAAAGTCAAGGGGGGTTTTGTGTATAAGGGGGAATTTGGCTCTTTAAAGGAATAGTTCACCAATAAAGTTCTGTTATGACAAACTCTTGGAGAGTTAAGCATGGTAATATCTTGGTGGTTTTGGTGGAATAGATCTGCTACGCTGCTGCTGCAGTGGCAGAGCAAGTACTGAGACTTGCTACTGCCAATACATCCACAGACACGCTGCTGTGAGCATGCAGGAAATACTGCTGCTGCACATATAACATTTATTAAATAACCCCCATGTATAACATACATGAAATTACCCCATAGCAGATTTATTTAGGTGGAGCTGGGGATGGTGGAGGGTTTCTGAAGCGTGCTGGTGGTGACCAAGGTAAAGTGTCAAGAATGAATATCACCAGTGTCCTGCGCAACCGATGGGGACAGCACAGTTAAAGGTGATGTATGAGTGCGTGTGTTCATACGTTTTAGGAATAAGTGGCAAGACCAGAGAGACTTTCCTAGTACAGTGAGCTTGCGACATCCTCTACATCACCATCTGTAGAGATACTGAATCACTTCATCATACGCTGACAATACGTGTGTGTTTGTGTGTGTGTAAGAGATGCTTCGGCTCACAGAGAGTGGCGGAGCTTTAAAAGATTGGATGTATTGATCGATTCACATGAGCACTACAGAAGGTTTACAGGGAGCTTAGGAGAGCAATTTGATCAATAACAAAAAATATTGTCTCTGTTCCAAAACAGTAAGCTGCCTTGTGGCTTATAAAGAGAATTTTTGCCTTGTTAGGATGCATCTTAATTCTTATGGTACCTTATTAGTGAATAATTTGGAATGAGGTTCTAATATCACTCAAATCTTAGGGTCAGTAAGATTTAAAGATTTTAAAGAAATGTATATTTTTATTCTGCAAGGATGCATTATATTGATCAAAAGTGATAGTAAAGACATTTATAATGATGCAAAAGATTTCTATTTCAAATAAATGTTCTTTTGAACTTTCTATTCTTCAAAGAATCCTGAAAAAATTGTATCAAATAAACGCAATCTTGGTGTGCATTAGAGTTATCTTTTTTAAAAATCATACTGACCCCAAACTTTTGAACAGTAGTGTAGATGCCATGAGTTATGAGTCTAAAATGAATTAGTAACCTTAAAATGTACAGAACACAGAAATATTGGGTAAATTAGTAAACTTGTAATTACACAAAACTATTTTTCATAAGTTTCAGACCTAATTACAATGCATTTTGGGATTGCCTCCATAAATGGTACATGCAAATGCAAGCTTTAGAGTCTGATCATAAAGTATCTATCAAAGCAGATTCATTAGTTTTCTGCCTATTAAAGCGAATGCATGATGAGTGAAATACTTCCACTGTAGGCAGATGACTAGGATTTTTCAGGAACAATATACAAAGGAAATTAACTTATATTCAAAAGGGGGACAAGAAACTTATTTTACTACTGTAATGTCATGTATTTCTGTGTGAAATGGAATATTTTATCCTTTGGAACTGATTGGATTGTGTAAAAATATGGCATTTCACATCATCTTGACATATTCCAATGGTTATTTGAAAATGAGATGGTAATAAAAATGTTTTTTTTTTTTTTTCAATGCTTTTGCGTTCACTCACAAAACATGTTCCCACAGAGAAAGAATAAAAATTGCGTTCCATAGAGAAACTTTGCTAAAGTATTGAAATACAGTTTTCTCAACCACTTCGTATTATTTTCATCATCAAAAGCAAAATTTCCTGGGGTATCCCCAAAGGTTTTGCAAATGAATGCAAAAGTATTGAAATATAATTTTTCCTTCCTGATTTTCCTCAATCACCAAGTCCCTTTTGGAGCTCTGTACAGCTTACTCAAGTAATTATGTACAAGAGTAGAGTCTCTCGCGAGAACACACAGGTTTTACATGAGAATGCAAAATATTCTTAGTTGAATCTTTTTGCAAGACAATGCCAAAAGTTGTGAGAGAACAATGTTTTTTCCGTCCCATTTCATATTATTTTCCATCACCATGTCCCTTTAGGAACTGTTGAAGTTATTACATACTGATGAAAGATTGCAAAGACTTCTTCGGAATAACTGTCTCAGATAAATCAAATTCAAGTCAAATTCAGTTGCACAAACCATGAGCAATTAACATAAATCCTGCTTCCAGGAATGATCGGTTGACAGAGAGCTAAACTTGTAATAAGTAAATATTAAATAATTCTGGACCTGAGCTCTCCTCTGCCACAGACTCCCTGCTCGGTTTTGCTCTCCTCCTGTCTGAAGCTTCCTGTCTCTTCCTCTTCTCGCTGGCACGGGAACCTCTTGTGCACTTGCGGATCCTGCATTTCTTCCTCTGGACTGTCTCGGGACAGGGCATGCCTCCAAACTGAGGCTCTAGCTTGACCATCCGTGACCGGATCATGTGACCCTTCCCACAAGACTTATTACACTCGGACCATGCTGACCACTCCGACAGCATGCAGTCCGTGGCTGGAGGAGGAATGGAAGGAATTAAAAAGGGACCATTTTATCCATTTGTTTGTTTCTGTGCATATACTACAATTTGGGCATCATTTTGTGAAATAAATATCACAAAACCTCTCTTTACGGAAGTCTTCAGTTGGTAAATCACATTAGGGTTAGTCTGTAGTATTTATAATTAGCTTTACATGAAAACACAAAATCTTTGGTATAAACAAAGTGTGTGTGTTACTCACTGCATTCAGGAAGCATGCACTTTTCAACCTGCTCGAGTTCATCTGAACACAGGCTGGGCTCTACAGGCGTCTTCAGCATGCGCTGACGGGAACGCATGCCCACACCGCAAGACACACTGCACTCTCCCCAGTCTGACCACGGAGACAGCATACACACCACCTCGTCTACACACATGAGTACATAAGTTATGAACATTTACTACTGTTCATACCCCCAAGTCATACTAATTTAGAGGTGCACAGTATCTAGTGCATACTACATTTGTAGTCTGCTTTAGACTTATATGGCATATACTTGCAATCCACATAATCTAGTGCATACTAGTTTTTTTTTTTTTTTTTTAATTTTATGAAAGTACTAGTCATTTGATGAAGCACACTAAACACAAAAATTAACTGTTATACATGAATATATAAATTCAAGGCAACACAACACTAGAACAGGGAACACTTATTCACTATAAACCACAACTTTTATCTCAAATTCCTAATTTGCTGCTTATTAATAGTTAGTAAGGTAGTAGTTAAATTTAGGTATTAGATAGGATTAGGGATGTAGAATAAGGCATTAAAATGTGCTTAATTAGTACTAATAAATGACGAATATTCTAGTAATATGCATGCTAATAAGCAACTAGTTAAGAGACTCTAAAATAAAGTGTTACCGAATTCAATATTAAGTATAAATTTGCTAGCATAAAAAAAGTAACACTTTATTTTAAGGACCTATTTTTACTGTTAACTAGCATACATATTACTAGCACACTGGCTGTTTATTAGTGCTTATAAAACACATATTAATGTCTTATTCTGCATGACCATTCTGTGTTTTATATCCCTTAATCCAACCCCATCCCTTAACTTAACAACTACATTACTACCTGCTAATAAGCAGCAAATTAGGAGGTATAAGGCAAAAGTCATAGTTTATTAGTTAGTTAATAGTGAGAATTGGACCTTTAAATAAAGTGTGAAAAAAAAAAAAAAATTAATTAAATATTACTTATAAATCTTTTATGTTTGGTTTATCTATAATCTATATGTAGGGTGTATGTTTATATATATATATATATATATAAATTAAAGTATATTTTACAGCATATGTTTCAGATTTATACTGTATAGCCATTCAAATAAATTATATTTAAAATATTAATGTTATAAAACAAATAGAATTCAGATCAAAACTGCCATGATGCTTACTGGTTTTCTCATCCACAGTAGATTAATCATATTTAAATTATTTAAAAATGAATCTCTGATTATTATTATTATTATTGATGTTTTTGTTAAATTAGACAACATTATAATTAACATCAAATGTAATATTTAATGTGCAGATTGTACTAAAATACATACAATTTTGCTATGAAAAAATTAAATACAAATAGAAAAATATAAATAAACAAACTAATAATTTATAAACAATCAAACAGACTAACAAACAAATAAATAAATGTTGCATTGGTAATAGAACATAAATGTGTGTTATAAATGTCTGTTGTATTGGTATTTATTTATTGCCCCAATTTAGATGCAGTTCCTGATTATTTCTTATATTTTGTGATTATGTATCATATTTCAAAGGTTCAGTCTGAAGCATGTTACTCATTAAATCTGAAATGTACACCGTTTAAATACTACTTCTGTTTACAAATTTGAAAGCTGTTTAGCAGATAAATAAAGGTCATATTATGTGACTACAAAATCCCAAGCTTGATCTTGATGCCTCAATTTAAATAAGGCCTTATGAACGGCTGGTCCAGCCCTACCTGGGGCAAGTGACAAGCAGGTCTAATTAGAAATCGACTAGCAGCAAAGGAATTCTGGTAATGAATCAAGCCTGGCGAAGCGGGGAATCTTGCCTGGCCCATGAGAAAGTGTTGGATTGAGTTGAGTGAATTGACATTTCGTGACTTAATACTTACTGCACTCAGGCATCATGCACTTCTCTGCCTCCACCAGCTGCACTCGACAGGGCGAGCCATCTGAGGCCTCCATCTTCATCATGCGCTCTCTCCTCCTCATCCCCACTCCACAGCTCACGCTGCAGGGCTCCCACTCAGCCCACTCGGTCACCACACAGCTACTGGGTGCTGAAACGCACATAAACATGTCTCTAACATTACTTGTGTAGACTTAAGGATAGTTATTTGACTAAATACTTGTACTGAACGTTCATAAAAACACGAACACAACATATATATAACTTACAACAATCCTCATTGACCACACACTTCTCTGTCTCCTCGGTTGGCAGCGTGCAGCTGGAGCCATCCTCTGGGAACTGCTTGACATATCGCTCTCTGGACCTCATGCCCATTCCACACGAGGCGCTGCACGGAGACCAGCTGATCCACTCTGACATCATACAGGTGGACGCCTCTAGGGAAGAGAACACAGTCATATGCAAATGAGGTACTGTATGCCACAAATCTTTCCTAAAAGTACAGTTCTGGTGATGAGTGAATAGATACATTTGACCACATTTATTTTTCTCATAAAAAGCTTGATCCAAAGATTTATGCTTAAATTCTTGAAATCTGAGCAAATTGTTATTTAATTATTTTACAAAAATGTATTCATAGTTTAATCTCATAATAATAATAATAACAATAATTTCAACAACATTGTTTAACATCAAAAGTAATATTTAATGCATAGCATTTATTAATAATAATAATTAACTATATCACTTTCCACAAAATTTGTTTACTGTGATTATTTTTATTAAAATACAATAAAATGTAAGTTACTCCCTCTTGTAAGATATAAGATATTCCCTCTTTGCTATATACAGCAATTCAATGCAGTTACCTGCCCATATAATCCTCTAAGATTACAGTCCTCTATTCTTTTTTAATGCTGCCATGCTCTACAGTTCATCATTCATATCTTCCACATTTCTCCCCTTATAAAGTGCTGACAGATGTGATAAAAGTGACCGATCCAACCTTGCTGTATCTCACCTCAGCTGTTCCAATTATCTCTAAGGCAGAGCTTGTAAATAGATTTGTTATCAGATGGGATGGATGAACATGGGGCGACTCTCCATAGATTTGCCTCCAGTGTAGTATTGCAGATCCCATTTGGGACCAGCAGCAAGCACTACCTAATAAAGCAGAACTAAGTGAATCATTAATAAGAGCTGTAAATAAACATGGCCCTGATGGGGCCCCCAGAGGCCCCAGTGTCTGCCTGCCAATGGGATGGTGGATTTTCAATCAATGCAGGCCCTTAACGGCCCATTAATTAAAAACAAAAGAGAGTCTACGCGAAGCGATGCAGGTTCTATTAATCAATAGCGAGTGCTGGTGAGAAACAACCGCCTTCAACATCTTTAAAAGCCTCACATCAGAGCAGACAGAATGAAGACGTGATGTGGAAAAACAGATGGATCAGAGGATGGAGAGGTAGGGTTGATGCAGATATGCCGACAGACAGAGAAATAAAGAGAAAATGTCACCAGTAGCCAGGTGAGGAGAGAAAGAATGGTGGACAGACAGAAAAGGTCACAGGCACTGTCTAAGAATCTTATTGTGATTATTTTTGCTTATTGATATTAAGATCTGAACTTCAGTATGTTAGAACATCTCACATATTTGTTGCTCTGGAGTCAAGATTAAAAGAAAAATACAAATTCAAACTAAAACAGCAAAAAATACAAACTAGCAATTCGTGCCTTTTGTCTCCTAGTTAAATGATGTTTTGCACAACAAAAAGGAATGCTAATATAAAAAGTTACTCATTAAGGGTTTCATGCTTCTTCACTTAAAAAGTATAAAATTTAGACCTTTTTTAGTTGAATGGGCTAAAAAGCAATCCAGTTCTTCACAATGTAATTCAAAGTGGACTTTTAGTTGTTAATTTTTATAAATATTTTTTGTCCACATTATATTATTTCTGCATATACTGTAACATTACTGCTACTACTACTGTAATAATATAAAAACTCCATAATCACGGGAAGAAGGAGGCGGGAACCGGCGAACACTCAAATAAAACTTTAATAACCAAATAAACATAAAATAGCGTGACAGCCCCTCATGGGCGACTGCCACGCACAAACAAAACCCAAACCACAAAATAAAGCCCAGGCCTGGTCCTCTCTTTCCTTCACTGTCGTCGCTCCTCTTTTGTATCCTCCCAATCTCCTCCGTGGGACTCGAGACCGGTGAGTGGAGCAGGTGTCGCTCATTTCCCAATCACTCCACCGGTCTCGCTTTGTTCCCACGGCTCTCGGCCCCGCCCCACTCGTCACAACTACCATTAATAGATGTGAAATTAGAAAATGAAATGATTTAAATTATTCTAAAACTACAATTCTTTTTTTATATACTAATGTATTATATTGTACCAAACACATTGAAATGTTCTGAATATTTAAAACATATTGGAACATATTTTTATATAGTATATTGTATTTTAAAGTATTTTATACAGCATATAGTATTTCATATATTATCAAAAAACTTGAATACTTAGAATATTTTAAAATATTCTAAAATTACAATATTTTATACAATAGTTTATCATATTATACCAAACACATTGGAATATTTAGAATTTATAATATAGAATATTTTTATACAAAAATATTTCACATACTATCAAAAAAAAGAATATTTAGAATATTTTAAAATATTGCAAAATTACAATATATATATATATATTATAATTTACTATTTATAAATAGTATATTATACTGAAAACATTTAGAGCATTTTAGAATATTTTTATACCATAAAATATCATTCTACCCACACTGGTTCTTTAAACATTTAAATGCTGCCTTTATTTTGGTGGAAAATTTAAAAGACCTGTTTCTGCCACACTGGTGAATAGGGCCTATTTAGAACCCACAGCACATGGGGACTATATGTACTTAATTAAATTACAGCTTTTTGCGGTCACATAAGGCCATACAGCCATTTTGATTTGAATTGGATTGTGCAGCCTTTCCATGTGTGACTATATACAGATCTAAGAAAAGACAGCCAACCATTCAAAAGAGAAAACATTATTTGCAAAGTTTAACTTACCAAGATTTTACACTCTGACCCAAATGGCCAACCTACCAAAGTGCAAATGTCTTATTGATTCTTTTAAATGATAAACCACAATATAATTTATGGTTATGGTTTATAGCGTCTACCTCTCCAACGAGGGAATCAATACCTTGGTCTGCTCGAGCAGATTGCAGGCATAAAACTCCACAGCAGCAGTTTGAGGTCGGATAAGGTTTGCATAACCTTGAAAACAGAGACCTTGCATTTCTCTACATTACTCGCACTAACAAGACTACCAATTAATTACCTGCTCCACTCAGCATTTCATGCATGTTTTTCTGCACAACATTTTTATTCCTTCTTCCTCCATTTTTTTTCTTTCCCTTATTCTATGCACCTTCCTTCCTGAGATAGTGATCCCTAAATCCATCAGCCTCAAAGGGATTTATGTGTGCTGGAGAGCTGGAGACCAGCATTATCTAGCTCACCCTCCTCGCTGCAGCCCGGCCCCATGCAGGGCTTAAAGTCTTGGGTATGCAGGCAGGGCACACTGGGGTCCAGTTGTGCTTTTAGCATCCTCTGCCTCATCCGTCGACCCTTATCACAGGTGGATGAGCTACAGGCTGACCACGGAGACCAGTTTGAGTAGATGCACGTCTCTGGAGTGTTGTCTGCTGTGGAAATGAGTGACAGGATTGACTCATTAAAGAACATTGCACGGTTCATGGAAAGCAGCAGCACTTTTAAACCCTTTCTTAGAGGAATACTTCACCCAAGAAAATGTACTCACCATCAGGCCAGTCAAGATGTTGATGAGATGAACAGAACAGATTTAGAGAAATTTAGCATTAAATCTCTTACTCACCAATGGATCATTTGCAGTGAATGGGTGCCATCAGAATGAATCTGTTCTGATGAAGAAACAAACTCATCTACATCTTGGATGGCCCCGAAGGTGAGTATATTTTAATAGGGACACCATAAACATTGACTTTTCTTTGTGTCTTTCTATCATCCTGTCCTTGTTTTTATTCCTCTCTGTGGCTTGCTATCAAAACATTCCCTGACCAGCCTGACATCAGTTGAGTTCGGAGCAGGACTAATAGCTGCTAATAGCATAGAAATTAAACTCTTTAGCTTTAAAAGTAGCAAAGCTTTTGTTCATTCCGGTCCTCATCTTTTCATTCCTGAAACTCACAAGAAACTGGAGGTAAACCACAGGTAATTATCTGGCAGAGCGCATTAGCCAATAAACATAATTGAAGTGCACTATGTTAAAGCATATTGTTCTTCTTCATCTTCCTGTTGTTTGACTTTACCGTGACAGGAGTTGTACTCTAAGATACCTGCTGGCTGCCTTGTTCATTAAACTGTCCTGTGGCTATGTTTTTAAATGAGGTGCTACAAATTGGATAAGATAGCGTAGCCATACGCACCTTCCTCCTTCTCCTCCTGAGCAATATCAGCAACGATATCGTCTATGGTGTCGGGCACGGTATTGCACTGCTCTCCCTGCAGATTGGAAGAACATGGATCAACATCACAGCGCCTGATAAGATCCACCATTTGCCATCTGATCACTATCACGCTAAGCCCCGCACGCAAAAACAATGATTCTCTGAGGGCAGATGATTGTAAAAGCCTAGAGATGAGATTCTTCCCAGCTGTGAGACAAGAGATGAAAGATCTGGTGTGGAATATTGAGAGTTCTGGTTCATGTCGATAAGTTCCAGAATGGATTATTTTAGAACATAATCCTCCAAACACTGTCATTTGAAGCATAACAGATGTGTTATGAGCGTTGCTGAGTTTTCATGTTTCACGACTGCTTGCTTTGACATATTTTTGTAAGCTATTGCTTTAGTTTGTTTAGCAAATAGACTTTTATGACTCAGCAATTCAGGGTAAGTAGCTATATTAAACAACACAGCTGTTCATACTGAATGCTAAAAACAGGAAATAAACAATAATAAATTCACAAACACACATGCTCAGTATTATGGCCAATAACTGATAAGTGGCCAATATATGTTGTATTATTTTGTCTAAATAAATTAAAAAATAAAACATCCAAAGTAAAATAAACTATTCGTTTGAATAATTTAGACATCACAACATTATAATGTACAGTATAATTTTTTTTATTAATTACATTAAAAATTTGCTAACGATTATATTTGGTATTATTAATTATTATTAAATCATTAGTGTTAAAGACTGAAACTTTAAATTATTATGGCAAATGTATTCTCAATGGAAAAATAGAGGGAAAAAGCTATATTTAAAATAAATTATTTCTATTTTAATATATTTAAAAATGTTATTGTTTAAAATGGAAACCATGATAACTTTTTTAAGATTCTTTGATGATTATAAAGTTCAAAAGAACAGCATTTATTTGGAACATATATTTGTAACAGTATAAAAGTATGCTGCACAAAAGTATTAATTTCTTAAAATCGTACTGCCTTCAAACTTTGATAAAATTAATATAATTTGATTCTTAGGACTTTTAGGACATACATAAATACTACAATTATATATATATATATATATATATATATATATATATATATAATATATATATATATATATATATATATATATATATATATATATATATATATACTATACCACCGGAAATTAAAACAGCTTTTAAAAATCACCTTTCTTGCGATTCTCTCCACTATCACTCGGGCAAGGGGTGTGATGGGGCCACCGGAAAGGTCATAAAAGGGGCTCTGTGGGTGATCCAAACTGGTGAGGGGTCGAATCCGCTCCTGGGGATTGCTGGGTTTATTGGGAGATTGGATATACATAAGAAACAGCAGGATGACAGAAGAGAGAGGGGAGGGAGGGAAAGAGAAAAACAGAAGTAGAGTATGTGACTTTTGGATGCCATCTGCCAGGGCCTCCCACCTTTCATCTCCATATGCATCATTCATTGACTGTAATATTCCCTTTATGAGTGATTTATGGCCTTGTTTCCTGCCTCTGCACTTTGAGTCACCTGATAGTTACTTGCATTTCACCCTCAACGCTATCCGAGCAATGCTGCAATCAAAGACCAACTGAATGTAACTTCTGAAGCAAACTTATTTCTTTCAAGGAACAACTGAGGACTGTCTCGTACCAGCAGGGGGCAGCATGTGAAGTCCTGGTTCCACTTAGCATAAGGGATGTGCAAAGACTTAATACTGTTTGCTCTGAACAGCTCTTGAGTAAATATGAAGATTTTATTGACACTAAAAACAAAAAACGACACAAAAATGAAACATTTTCACTTCCACTTGTTTTTCCTCTCTGTATTTATTTATCTAGTGCAGACTTGGATTTTGTATATACATAAGCAATTTGTAAGTAACCTTAAAATATCAGACAATGTGGAAGCACTATGAATTGAAAGTAGTTTTCGCTTTGTTTATATAACCATTTAATTTCCACATCAATCCTTCAGGGCAAAACTAAATATTATTCCATTACCTTTTAATTAAGATTGTCAGATTTCATGGGTTTAAATGATTAGAACTAATCAGAGTGCATACAAAAATTTCTGCCTCAGAGCTCCTGTTTAAAGCTAAATAATAAAGACTCCCATTATGAGTATTTATTTATAAATCAAACCCATATATTTTATTAAATCAGTAAAGCTCAACAAGTGAAATATCACTTACAAGTTAAACATTTATACATGCAAGTCCATAAAGTGTGGATTTTATATATATATATATATATGATTATATATATATATATATATATATATATATATATATATATATATATCTCAGATTTACATACAGTAGAAGAGAAGTGTCATGAAAACCTATCTTCAGTGCATGCACAATGGCCCACATTGCCTCCCACTACCCTACAGTATATGGACTGCATGCTGAAAGTTCTCACAGTATGTTCTTATGTAACAATGTCATCAGTCTGTGAAAACTGACCTCATAACTGACCCCGCTGTCAGTACCAGCATCCCACGGCACCAGATCCTTCACCAGTCTCTGGACCCAGCCGCAATCCCTGGTGCACAGGTCCTCCCCAGACAATCCCACGTTCCAGTCCGGACTGGGGCCCAACATAGTCAGGAAAGACATGAGATGACGGGCTCGATCCACCGAGAACTCCGCCGAGGGGGCAGAACGCCTGAGAGAAGACAAGGGAAGAGGTGTAGTCATCCGAAAATAAAGTTGTTGTTTCAGAGGAAGGACTGTACACAAACATAATGCCACTTACAGGAAGTCTGTGTCATGTATTATGCACTAAGGCATAATTTGTAAGAATCCATGCAGATGGTAATTAATCAAACTAATTGCCCTGATAACAAACCATCACCAAAGCAACTGTTGCCATTTGAGCGGAGCAGGCTTCATGTTTGAAGATGTTACTTGGATCTATTGATTAACACATATTAAATATTCATCATTAAACCAGCACCTTATGACTCGCACAGCCCACACTTGAGAGCAGAAGAAAGAGGAAGAGAGAGAGCCATGCATTCCAGGCAGATGAGAATTAAACTCAAGTTTTGAAATCAAAAGCAAAGATGTGCAAAGTGTGGGACATAGCTATAATTTTTTTAAAAGAATTAAAATAACAAATAAATGAATAAATAAAAAAAAAACTTAAAAAAAAATAAAATAAAATAAACTAAATGTTTTAATAAAATAAAATATTTTTTTTGCTAAATAAAATAAGTTAAAAATAGTGTTGGATACAGTCAAGAAGATAAAGAAACTGAGGAGGGAAAGACCAAAGTGCCTATACAAACTACTTTGCTAGTCTAATTTTATGTTAGACAATAGATTATCAAACATATCCACCACAAAAAGTTTCACCACAAAAAATAGCAATTTATGGCTCTAATGCTTTTAAAAAAAAGTACAGTGGGGGATACTACAGTGTGCTCTATTGGTGGAAAGTGCCTCGTATGTGTGACTTAAGGTTGGAAATAATTAGCGTCTGCCATTGCCATTCCCTGTTCATGGGGTAAATTAGTTGTGGTAATCGACAGTCTGATGTTAAAATAGGTCAAGAGAATGTCCTGATGTATTGGAGCTGGAGGGAGGCCATTAACCTCAATCGCAAAAGCACCGCAGGGGAAATGCAACTCTCATCAAAAAACGGAAGTCTTCGCTAAACAAAACCACACATAAAATATTAACCGCCTCGTTAGTGAGTGGGAAGAAACATCTACATACCCAGCAGGTGTTGACAGGGGTTTTCATGAACCAGACCTTGTTCTTTTCCACTGAAAAAATGTTCATCCAGGAGAAAGCAACACTTTCTGAGTCGGTAGAATTTTTTTTTTTGATAGGCTGCATTTAAATAATAATAATAATAATAATAATAATAATAATAAAATACAGTAAAAACTGTAATATTTTAAAATTAGATATTTTGTTGGCGCCGATGGCCTTGTGGGCAGTGCACTGACATGCAGCACCGTTGTGCTTTGGCCGTCCTGAGTTCAAGTCCTGGCTCATGGATCTTTCCTGATCCCATCCCCCTCTCTCCCACTTCACTTCCTGTCCACCTATCTAAATAAAAAAATCTTTTTATATAAATCTTTTTAAAAAATAAATCTTTAAATATATATAAATATATATTTTATATATAATATATTTTAAAATGTAATTTTCAGCATCATTACTCCAGTCTTCAGTGTCACATGATCATTCAGAAATCATTCTAATATGCTTATTTTCATATTTTTCAAATCATTTCGGCCAATAGACGATGCCGATATCAATATATATTTCTTTTTGTTTTAAAACAACACAGAGTCTCTCCTGTGCAGAAATCATAATTATATATATTTTTAATTTTGGTTAGTTTTGAGCTATTTTTTTAAGAACTAATAAACATTATTATAGTTATTTTTTTAATGAGAGTATGTTGAAATTTTTGAAAATATATTTTATTTTAATATTTTTTTGACAGCAGATGAAACCTTAACATTTTAGTTGTGGATTTAAAATTAAAAGATGGTCTAAAGCAAAAAAGCTGTACATATTAATGAATGAATCTGTATATATTAAATTATTAAATTATTAGTGATTTTTATTCATGTAAGCTATGGCTGCTGACCTTTAGAGTGCTTTCGCACTTGCACTTTTGGTACACACCCGGGTTCGATTGACGTCTGAGTTCGGTACGTTTGAATGATATGAACAATGTCTTCCGAACCCGGTTGCGCACCCCGAACCCGGAGTCCTCTTAAAAGGGGTGGTCTGGGGTGTGGTTCAAGTGAACTCCGGTACGGTTTACTGCTGATATGAACACAAACATACAAAATCGTGGAAGTTTTATTTTTGGGTGTGGCTAAAGTGTCAAAACACCTTTTGGGGCTGTTGTCTAAATGTAAAAGTACAAAAGTGAGGGAAACTTACACATTAAGAGGCTGCCAGGCGGGCCACTGGGCTTTGGTTTTGATAACTGTCATAACATCATCACCCTGAGAAGACAGATGGAGAGAAACAGACAGAAAAAGAGAAAGTGAATTTTTATTGCATCCTATATATAGAACGTCAAGTGCGCTAAAACAAAACAGCAAGGATTTTGTGTTCTACTTTCTTTCCAGCACTACAAAAAGAAAAGTTCCTTTCCTATCCTTTATTTCTCTCCCTAAGCCTCTGAAAATATTATATTCATGACAACACTTCAGGTTGTGTGCTTAAGATTTCTGTTATTGTTTGGTGCATTGATCCATTTGTTGCTGCTGTTATGTGATACCTGGACCCAAGGGAAAAGACACCGCACTTTAACAATACTTTATTGAGAACCACAAGAAATAGCTATAATAAAACCACATTAGTAAGGAACAGTCAGAGACAGGCACATGAAAAGTAAGAAAGCGTGATTGAGACAAAAGCAACCGTCAGGCACAGAAAGAGTAAGAAAGGCAATCCCTGTACATATTCACAAGGAGATGCTGGGAGCTTGTGTGGCTGCGATTGCGAAAATAAAAGCTCAAAGAAGTGTCTGATGATCTGTTCCAACATTCAGACAGGATCCTGAAGGTTCCCGTTACCGCTGACAGTTTCAGGTGCAATACTGAAGCATAATGGAGCTTCAGAACCATACATAAGAACATACTTCAGAACCATAGCGGTTCATTATGTAGACCTCTGTCTGATAATGCATTTAGTTTTAAATTTAAACAGAACTGTATTTCATGTTTGTCCCAGTGTGACCAGTATGATAACAGGCATCTTATGTTTTTTTTTTTATGTTTAATTTTTTGCTGGTGATGAAAACAAGAATACAAACAATTTCTCCTTACATTGTGAATTCTTGCTCACAGTAGATGATATGAAAGAAATGTTTTTGCCATTTTATTGATTCTGAATATAGGGTGCTAACTCGAAATAAGCAGAGTAAGGGCACAAAACAGTTAAAATTCGAACCCACCTTGCCCATATCAGCACCGCAGCTAAAAAGTGCTTGAAACACAGCATAATATACTGTATGTTTTTGGTCATCAAAATGGATTAATTAAAACAGTAGTTTACTACAATTAATTGCATATCAACAAATTATGTAAAAAAATAAACACTCATGAAGATCATGAAGATCAAATTAGTTTTGAGGTGGGACAAGCTGAAATATCCATTTAAAGGGGACACAGAAATTTACATTTATGCATTTGGCAGACACTTTTTTCCTGAAGTGACTTGCACTGCATTCAGTGTATGCATTTTATGTCATGCATTCCTTCGCGTTGTTTTTTAGATTCAAACCCCAGAGGTGGGGGACTCCAGTCACATGACTTGACTCGAGTCAGACTTAAGTCGCAAATTTTATGACTTGAGACTTGCTTGACAAATATTCATAAAAGACTTGACTTGACTTTGACTTGATATTCATGACTTGAGACTTCCCTTACGAAAAAGAAGTTTATTCAAGTGTGCTATTAGTATACTTCTTTTAAACTAAAAATAGGAAAGTATGCTTTTAGTTTACTTTTTATGTACTTCTCAGAAATGGGCTTTATGTACTTCTCAGAAATATACTTAAAATGACATTTAAGTATACTTGACTTATACTTACAAAAAGTCTAAATATACTTGAACTTTACAATAAACTTGAAGTATACTACTTTTTGGTAAGGGTTGACTTGGACTTGAGTTAAATTACTCGAAATAACTTGTCTTTTGTTTAATAAATATCTGTTTGTCAACCTAACCAAGTGACACAGCAGGCAAGCAGAGAGAGCTAATGTAAGAGAGTGGACACAGTGTTGCCAACTTAGCAACTTTTTTTTTTCTTTTTTTTTTTTCTTTTCCAAAAAAGCGCCTAGAGACAAATCTAGCAATTTCTTGGACAAACCTTATTTAGTTTCTGAAATTTGCCAGTACTGCTGCACGAGAGCGAGGTCTCTCTTTCCCAGCATGTACACACCTCTCTCTGTGTCTGCTCTGTTCAGCGGGCGGGTGAGAGGAGTAGCGCTTTCAGTTATTACAAGATATTCTCTCTTCGAACTCTTTTTTTTACATGTAAATATAGCCGAAATCACAACTCAGCCATTTTCTTTATCTTATGAGTATTTGATTTCATTAGATGACGTCGTGATTATGAATCAGCATTTTTGTGCAGATTAAGGGAGAGCTGGTTATGTAGTCTTAATGGGCCGCTTTTTAGTCACTATTTCATATTCATCCCCTTGTCTTACAACAGAAACAGAAACATATACCAGTGAAAACAGCTTTATTGAGAATCTGGCTGCATTAAAATACACTTTGTGAGCACTATCAAATAATATATATATATATATATATATATATATATATATTTTTTTTTTTTTTTTTTTTGCTTATTATGTCAGCTTTTTTTTTTTTTTTTTTTTTTTTTTTGCAATAGCTCTTAGTATTTGCATGTGTACAGTTTCTAAAAATGGGTCTTCAGTGTTAGACTTGGAGTGAAAAGCCTATGGATAGTTTTTGGGGATGCACATAAATATATTGTATACACATGTACACACACACAAAAAGATAAAAAAATATATATATATACAGATTTGCAAAGCCAACCATGGATACAACCATGTACACAAACAAACAAAACAAAAGAAACGAACAACAAAATCAACAAAAATAAATAAATAAAATAAAACTTGTAAGCACAACCATTAATAATGTACAATGTACAATAATACAATTAAAGATATGTTAATAATATTTATTAAAGGTTTGTTAATAATTATTATTAATTTTTCTTGTTGTTGTTATTCTTGTGTTAAAAAGGAAGGATCTAACTTAAGGATGTGTTCATGTCCCATAAAGGTGATGCCAGTTTGAATGCCATTTGGTGGCATAGAAACCATTATACTTGAATTGTTTAATATTTTTCATGGTTTTCTGCAATGTTTGAGGCATAATGAAACAGCTGTACCTAAATACTTTTCATGCTTTTATGTTGGACTAATTTCAGTTACATTTTAGGCTATGTAGTTAAAATTTTTATTTATTTTTAGATTTTTATTGTATTAACAACTCAACGTAAGAGATTTTGTGAGGACATCTGTAATGATGAGCCACTTTGCATCAAATAATGTTAGGCATATAGATTCAGCTTTGCTCGGGAGTGTCATAAGGCACTGAAAACGGCCTGTGAAATGTCTTTGAGACCCCTGATTTAACCTCACAAAAACTCTCCCATCAGATCAATGAATGTGAGACTACTGAAAAATTAACATGCGGTTGGCAAACGCTCTTTTGATGCAGAGCAGAGAGAGAAAATTATCCACACTCACAGTTTGCTGCCCAGCATCAAACAGACATACAAAGTGAGTTTGTACATTCCTAAAGGCCTGCGTGAATTACATTAATGCAAAGACAACCAATACAAAAGCATTGCTTACTCAATGCTTGCTGGATCAATTCATGCAGATTTAGTTTAGGAGTTTAAAAACTGCCATCAGTTTAGGTCAAGTGCACTAAAAGTAAATTTGCTGTTACTGCATTTATCCTCAGAAATAGCACACACAGGCAAAACGGGTAAACAAAGACATATTGTTGAGCATTCAACTTCTATATTTATCGACACACTAACTAGTTCCCACTTAGGCAACAGAACTTCAATAACACCTGTTACCAAACAAAGAATTGTGGAAGAAGTAAGATTGTGATAAGACTTGGTTCTGGTGTTGTTGGCATTTTTTTGTGAGAAATACGTAGCTGCCTCGGAGTAATTAAGCAATTAATCTGCTAATTGGCCAAATTGATGAATATGTTTCAAAGAGGCAGATGGTGCCGCACATGCTTGAGGATATTCATTTACGGTCCACCACTCTGGAAGTTGGGTCCTTGCATTCGAACCAGAAAGAAATATACTGCCTGAAATGGGCCAAATGGACTTCACTTCTGCTTATTCAGAGGATTTATCAAGTGTACTTAGGTTGACAACATGGGAGGGAAATCTCAAAGTAAATCACCAAACCGCTGAACCAAGAAGCAAACCGGTCCAGTGCTCTGAACATGAACATCGATTGTGGTGCGAAATAATAATAATACATCAGTGCCAAACTGTGAGCTAGAAACGAAGTTCTTCTGAGGCTTTTTGACCTCCTTGAGGGTTTTTAAGGAGGGATGTACCTGAGAACTTCAAGAAAAATAGAAAGACATTTTGTTCTTGGCTGACTGGTGATTTTGAACCTTTGAGAGAGTCTGCAGCTCCCTAAAGGACCCTGTAAAGAACACATCTGTCTCCAGTTCAACTTTTATCACCTTGAGGCTAGTACACTTTTGGTTTTGTTTTGGTGTTTTGGTCGCAAACTGGTTCTCAATTCTTTGCCACTTGCTCGTATTTCACATACAGGTCACACGCATTCGCCTGGTGTTCATTTTGTGAATGCAGATATCCTGTGTATCGCGGTATGAATGCTAATGACAGTATTCATTTACAGTGTTTAAAGGGACAGTTCATCTAAAACGCGGTCATTTACTCACCCTCATGCCCTTCCAAAACTCTATGACTTCTGCGAAAAATAGATATTTTGAAGAACTGTAACTGCTTTTGTCCATACAGTGAAAGTGAATGGGGTCCAAAACAACACAATTTTCAAAATATCTTTTGTGATCCACAGAAGCAAGCCAGTCATATAGGTTTGGATTGACAAAAGGGTGAATACAAAATTACAGAATTTATTTATTTATTTATTTATTATTATTATTATTATTATTTATTTATAATTTTTTTTGGTCAATTCCTGCGTTAAAACCTTTTACTCTGTTCACCTGTGGTTCTTACCTTAGATTTCTCAGGATGTTGTATAAGAAGGACAGCTGTTGACTTTCACTTGCACACAGTGAATTTGCTTGTGGGCCATTTTTGCTGTGCACCTAATGAGAACTGTGTCACTTCGGGTCCCTGGCTGCTGTTTCTGAAAACGGGTTTTACACTTCACAGACCGTCGCCCCAAACTGACCCCGACCAAATTGCTGGAGGGATGGAGCGAGACAGAAGAGAAGAGGAACAAAGGATGAGAGGTAGAGGAGTGTGACTGCTGAAAAGCCAAAGGGTCTCAGAGGGTTCTTGGAGAAATGCCTCGGGGAAGGTCATATACACGAGTCAAATGAGCACGGAAAAGCTACAGCAGCCAAATGAGCTTCAGTAGAACAACTGTCTGATGAGATGTTGTTAGACTATATGTCAGTAAAACACACTTTCCTGTCTAATCAGCCATTTTACTGTGCTCATGGTGCACACTCTTTAACTGTATGCAAATATGTGGTGCACGCTCTATATCACTTCATCACAAATAACCTGCACAAGAAACTATGAGCATACATACCTATTTCTGTCGTCAGCTAATTCACGAAATTACCAAAAAAGGCAATTAAAGCTGCAAACTGTGCATGTTATACACAGCACACAAGAACGTCTCTCAAATGCATGTACACTAAAATATATTCTGCAGTTCGAGATCACAACAAAAGGCGCAAGCTGGTATGTATTTTTTATTGTAATTTAATTCACAAATAAATATGAGCACAGTGCACTTAAAAAATGCGGACATGAAACCATTTAAATGCATAAAATAACTGATTTTATTATTTATGTCTACTGTTGACTTCCGGTCTTTTTTCGCATTTTTATCACCATCTGTATGTCTCATCCATAAGTATGCATTGTTGGAGAGCAAGCATTTGGGAGTTTTGAGAAACTAAGCAATAAAGCTATAGTGAGCCCCTTTATTAAAATACCTGGAGTTGAGGAATAATACAAAAAATGTCATATTCACTCAGTATTACTTGATCTAATTCACAAAAATCTCAATTACAGTTAAGTAGAAATTAATTGTACTCAGTTGTGTTTTTAGGCACTAAAACAGCCCAGTACTTTACAGTCAAACACATTTTTATATTGAAATAATGAAGATTTCTGTGCAACCCCAGACTGGTTGCTGGCCCATCCCTGGCCACCCCTATGAAAACATCCTGGTGCCAAGATCTTAGAAATATACTCTTTGCATTCATGTTGGTAGTGAAAAACTACAATTTTCTACAAAAGTTTACATTTAATGACTCTAAAAATGTCAAGGTGTAACTATCCAGTAAAAAAAAAAAAAAAAAAAAAAAAAAAAAAAAATTAAATTATGATTTTTGCATGTTAAATTATTATTATTTTTTGTATTGTATGACTGAACTTTTTCAATGTGGATTTTTTTACACAAATATAACAAGTTATCAATTCATACAATAAATTATATCACTTTTTTTACGTAGGGTTGTTTATATATATATATATATAATATATATATATATATATATATATATATATATATATATATATATATATATATATATATATATAATTTATTTATTTTTGTAATCTGAAATAATAATAAAAATCATGCCAATCTCATTAAGGTTTGCCTTTTATGAATTTCCATTCTATAATGAGGCTTTTTCATCATTAGATATAGTATCAGGAATTTGTATCACCTTAAAATTTTGCCTATATGCCAAAATATCAAAATTGTTTTTAGATTCAGAAATTAAAATCATGTTCATCATGTAAGATGTGTATTCAAGTCATTTTATGTATGAATTAATTTTTTTCTTGTATGAGGCCACTTGTATCACCTTAAAGACTTTATGCTCCCAGAAAGTCATACACTTTAGATATATATTCAAGTCATTTTATGTATGAATTGATTTTTTCTTTCTTTATCATTGTATCAGGACAGTTGTATCATGCAAGCATTTTGATAATTTTAGGAGGCACAACTTTAATTCATAATTTAAAATCTTGTTCATTATATGTGTATTCAAGTCATTTTATGTATGAATTGTATTTTTTTTTTTTTAAACATAGGTACACAACAGATTAGCCTAAAAATGTGAATTTATGCCTCCTATAAATATCAAAATTAATTTGAATTCATCAATTAAAATCATGTTCATTATACAAGTCATTTTTATTGTATTTTTAATGTATGCTTTGAAAACAAATATAAGAGTAATCTCATTAACCAACCTACCAGCATGGACTGACTGGACAACCAAGTAGCCAAACCTTGACATCTTCTCTACTACTACACACACACACACACACACACACACACACACACACACACACACACACACACACATAATTAGATAGAGAGTGGCAACGAAAAATACTGAATTTTCTGGAAGTGCCACTCATTTGGCAAACAGCAATTACCAGCCGTCCAGAGCCTGGAAAGCATGTACTGAAGTTCTCCTCTGAATCACTGTTTCCAATCTACATCGCTTCTTTAGTTATTGCTACTTAACACCCAATAACCTCCTTTCAGAATAATCCTTCAACAGACCTAGTAAATTACTGGCCCTTTTGTGTTGCCTTTAGTTCTGAATCATCAGTAATCTTGACCTTGTCTGGACCATTGTAGCCTGTGCTGCCCATGACCGCAATTCCCCCAGGACGTGTCCATCAGCTGCTGGCGAAACGAGTGCGGTGCGCTGGAAGTAATTGAGTTGTGCTCAGAGAGGTGTCAGTCAGAGCTAACAACTCAGAGTCACACTTCCAAGGCTTTTGCACAATTTATTTCCACATCATCTAAAATGTTTTCAGCCTTAAAGACTTTTAGTAAAGAGGTTTGTTAAAACAATATAAATTAATAAAAAAAATTGTCTTGTCATGCTCAAAAGCCAATGTGACCATTTTAACAAACAATTTTGCCTTTTTTTGTTCTAAAGACTCATTCACACCAAGAATGATAACTATAAAGATAATTATATTAGCATCCACACCAACAGCTAAAAATAAAAAAGTGAAAGTGACGTAAAGGTGAAAGTGAATTGACATTCAGCCAAGTATGCCCATTCAGAATTCGTTGCTCTGCTATTTAACCCAAGACCAAAGTTCACACACCAAGAGCAGTGAACACACTACACACTGTGAAGATAATTAGCAGTGGGCAGCCATTTTATGCTGCGGCAGGGGATGAGTTTGGGGTTTCGATTTGCTCAAGGGCACCTAAGTCGTGTATTGAAGGTGGAGAGAGCACTGTAGCACTCCCCCCACCCACAATTCCTGCCGGCCCGAGGTGACTCGAGACTCACCAACCCTTAAATGAATGGGAGTTTGAGCTAACCATTAGGCCATGACTTCTGCTGCAGTTTTGTCAGCTGCTTTAAATATTTGAGCTCTTCAATGGATTTATATTAGCATCCACACCAACAGATGATGATATTCTGTTTATTATAATTTAGTGCTGCAGTTTTGTCAGCTGCTTTAAATATTTGAGCTCTTCAATGGATTCTGTTTGCCTGTGAATGTTTTTATCATTTATCACAAAATCATTCTGAAAGTGATTCCAATAATATTGTTCCCATAATAGTTTCGATGTGGACTTCACTATTTTATTAGAATTAGAATAATTATCAAAAGTTTATATTTATCATTATACATTAGTTATTGTCCTTGATGTGAACTGGCAATTAAAAATGTAAAAAAAACTCTAATTAATAACATTAACAAGGCACTAATACAAGCTGAAACTAATATACAGCCTCAGAGCTTTTGGTCAGCCCCATAACTTCCATTAGAAACAAAATACTCTATTTCATTGCAAGCTGTCTATGAATTACAGTTTTATAAAAAACTTATTTTCATACAGTTTGCCACTGTTAAAATGTATGAATCATTTTTTGCTGTCTTTCAGGCACACATTGTTTTTAATTGGCCATGCTCAGTAAAAAGTCTCTGTAAATCCCTATAGGCTATTGTTCACTAATTCACAATCTTCAGTATGGATCTGCTGAAAGGTGCGTGATTTCACAATAGCACAAGAAGTCCACCATTCTTTCAAGTCCATTACACAAAGGCTCACTTAATCAGCAACAGATCTGGAATTGTTTAAAAGCAGAGAAAAGTTTAATGAGAATGCTATTCTCTTTAACATTGCTGGTTAATGACTTATGTGACTTTCAAAATTAAAATGAGGATAAATCGATAGCACAGAGTCGCACTGTAAGAAACACTAAAAATAAGTTATGATGAATTGGGCACTGTCTAGCATAATTTCAAACTACACTGAATATACATATTGAATCTTATAGTTACTAAAATACATATCTTGTAAATTATAGAACTTCTCTGCATGACAACTAGCCCCTGGTCTCCTGTATAACTGTGCCATGCATGACAGATCAATCCCTTGTTCAACATTCCATTTAAATGGAGCCACGTGATGCTGATGTGAGGTTCTGAATAAAAACACAACAGTGAAATTAACAGTGAAATTAATAATTCTGACATGAAAGGGATGCCAAGCAACACACCAATGATTCAGATCAAACGCATGAAAACAAAGCTCGATCGCTTAAGACTGCAACATCAAAAGAGCTCATAATTTCATCCAGGGTTGGGAGCCCTCTGTTGCGCCGTTTACAGTGGGAGACTGTGTTTAGGATAATATTGCTAAAACGCAAGAGGAAACTGAGCTAATAATAACTAACTCTTTACCTTCGCATCCACTGGCAGGATTGTTTGATCCTGGAAAAGAGTCTAGAGGCCTGGTTTCACAAATTTATAACTCCCTTTTAAAAACACAGTGTAAACGTTTGCCAATTGAGGTAGTGTGGGAAAAGGACTTAGAGCAGGCTTGACTTCGGGCCTGATTGGCTTACGGTATGGTCAAATATGAGTGAAACATCTCGAAATTGGAGTCACCAACTTATTCATTTTAAAACTATCCATAGAGCCTATGCGACGCCATATAGACGATACAGAATGGGATTAATATCTGATCCTAACTGCACTATATGTCAAAGATCTGTAACTGGTACAATGTATCACATGTTTTGGGAATGTTCAGTAATTAATCATTTTTGGACTCAAGTTTGTCGGGACTTAGAAGAACTGATTGACCGTAAGATCACTCCGGATCCTTGCCTGTGCTTGCTGAATGATGTCTCTTCTTTGAACCTTGGCACAGTGGACAAAAGGATTCTTTTTTCGGGTTTCACTGCTGCAAAGAAATCAATAATCACACTTTGGTGGGACACTAAGGCAGACATCTCAAGACTGTGGTTACTAAATATGCAACAAATAGTTACGATGGAATGCTCCTTAGCTAGATTAAATAAAGCTAAACCAAGAATGGTACAGGCCTGGCAAAGAGCTGTAAAATCTATCGGTGACCTGTTCGTTAGGTAGTGAGATGTAGATGTATCTCCTTAGAATTGTGAAGTATCCATATCTAGGGTATTACTATGTCATCTAAAGTACTTATCTTCTATGTAAGTAGTGCTGACAGAATTGGTTTCTTATCTCTGTTTTGTTTAGTTTTGATTGATTTTTATTAATTTTTTTGTTTGTTTGTTTGTTTTGTTTGTATATGTGTGTTCTTTTGAAAATTTAATAAAAAGTAAATCAAAAAAAAAAATAATAATAATAACTAACTCTTACTGGATCACCATCCAGGCTTTAATGTAATCCCAGGAAATGCAAGACAGGAGAAAATGAGATAACATTCAGCTTCTCTCTCTTTCTTTCTCCTTCGCTCTATTTTTCACACACTGTATAGGGCTCCTTTATGGATTTTTGTCAACCCTATAGTACTTCTAAAATAAGAAAACAGGACATTTATATAACAAATGTTTTTCTTTTTCTTTTTTTTTATTCTCATTTTCTCTATAATAACCTTTCAATCGGGGCCGAAGGGTTGTTTCGGTCGAAAGTCTCTGTATAAAATTCTCAGTCGTTCATTCTGTCACTCTGATGAAGGAGAAAGGTGAGGCCAACAGCCGGCAGGCATCGTGAAAATGTCACAACTCACTGGCATTCATAACGTCTATCCCACACAGAAACTTTTTCTATAACTTTTTAATGTAATGTATAAGTTTCAAATGAGCTCTTATGAAATAGATTCAGCATTCATATATTCAGAAATCATTTTTGCCTTTACAGAAGTTTCTATTTTGTTAAACGAAGATTAAAAACATTATTTATGTGTCACCATAGATTATCCTGATCTGTGTATTGGTTTATGGGTTATTTGATGCTTGTTACCAATGTTGTCTATAGATATAAAAAGAGAGAATATAAAGGTCTTAAATGGAGCTTAACAGGATCTTCTGCAGTAAATGGGTGCCGTCGAAATGAGAATTTAAACAGCTGATAAAAACATCAATAATATACAAGACTCCAGTCCATATAATTAACGTTTTATGAAGTGAAAAGATGTGTGTTTGCAAGAAACAAATCCATCATTAAGATGTTTTAACTTTAAACCACTGCTCCTAGCCAAATATGAAGCCATAATCCATAAAAAAAGCTTCTTTCACTAAAAAAAGTCCATCCCCTGCTGTCCTATTTCATCAAAAACCATTTTTTTTAGATTTTGCTTATAAAGAATGGTTTGAGATGATTTGTAAATATTTCTCTCCTGATTCAGACAAGACTGCTTTTTCACTGGACAAAGCAATATTATAATATATAGGAATTTTGAGGATAGTCAGAAGCAAAACAACTTAATGATTGATTATTTTCTTATTACAATCACACAACTTTTCACTTCACAAGATGTTAACTGAAGGCATGGAGTTGTGTGGATTATGTGTATATTATTGTGGTGTTTTTATCAGCTGTTTGGACTCTCATTCTGACGGCACCCATTCACTGCAGAGGATCCACTGGTGAGCAAGTGATGTAATGATACATTTTTTCAATTTTTGTTCTGATGAAGAAACAAATGCATCTACAGTACATCTTGGATAGCCTGAGGGGTGAGTATTTCAGCAAATTCACAGTTTTGGGTGAACTATTCCTATAATTTATTCTATAATCATTTTATAATTCTATACTCATATTGTGTGTTAGCCCTTTGTTTTTATTTATATTTTTTATTTATAGCAATAGTATAGGAAACATCCGAGACAAAGTGAATACTGCAAGGTTTCATAACTGACGGTGTCACATAACTCCATTAATTCTCCTAAAATTTGAAAGAGCAACAGCAGAGCAGTAAAATCATCTTTTGAGTGTTCACTTAAAGCTACCACTCTACCAAATTATTTGCGCCAGAAAGTGCTTCGCTAAGCTTCATTAATCAATGATTTCAGACAGAAGTGTGCAGAGATATGACTGTCCACACTCAAATTCTCTCTCACTCCTGCAGGCAAAGGGAAAAAAGCTAAGAATTAAAGAAGCATTTCATAAAGTTGGCTAAGACATTAGCATTAACCAACAACTACTTTAAACACAGTGTGTCAAAGTTTGTCAGATTGCTAGTCACTTTAAAACACTAAGAAGTAAAACTCCTTTTCTCTCTGTTTGCTTTTTGAAACACTGCTTGTAAAAAGGGGTTTTCCTCAGATTCCAGATATTCAAATAGTTGTATCTCGGCCACATATTGTCCTATCATAACAAACCATACATCAAAGGAAAGCTTATTTATTCAGCTTTCATATGCTGTATAAATCTCAATTTTGAGAAATTGACCCTTACCACTAATTTTCAATTCCATTCGAAAATACTGTATATGAAGGACACAAATAGCACCCATTTATAGAATAAACAATAAATGCAAATTAATTTCAGATTCCATTTGTACTCGAATTGCAATCCTCTCAGGACCCTTAAACTTAATTATGATAGAAAATGATGTTGGTTTACTCTTGTTGTGGTTAAAATGAATTTCAACAGATGTGTAATTAAACAAAACACAGATGCTAATATGTTAAGGAGCTGAATAAAGCTTTAATTGTCTCTGAAAAGCCCGATCCATTATCATCGCTCCTTCCAATTACACATTATTATTCGAACCTGACATGCCAGCATGTATCACTTGATTTCCAGCCATTGTTCCTACACTCATTAGCTCTTGGACTTAAATTCAATTCAATTAGACAAACAAGAAATTGGTATAACTGCAGATGTTGCCATGTAGCTTAGCAACATGAGCCTTGGTTTTCATTTGTGCATCGTAATCACGAGTCCAGATGGCACAGATTCAGAGAATGATCAGTTACTAGTTGGGCAGCTGCCACCTTAAAATCTATAGACATTTAAAAGTCATCAATTTCTGGTTGGTACATATGTGCACATGTCGCTGTGTTACATAACCTAATTGGTCTATTAGGCTTGGAGACATATTCCAAGCTTATGTTATCGTATTGCGAGCCACCTAAATGTGTGTATTTTGTGTGTGTGTTGACAGGAAGAGGTATTGTATGAAGTGCAACAGGCTTTAATTATGGCCAAAGTGCATCCGTCAATGTCTGTTGGTATACCAATATGCTGAAGTGCAACCCCCAATAAGGAGGTGGAAGAAGATGAGTTGACTTTTCCCTGCCCTGCGCTCTGTAATTAGTTCCGACCTCCCGCCAGCCCAGGGAATAGACCTATTTGGCAGGAAAATAGACCTGCTGACCTCAGCAGGCTTGAAGACTTACGACAAAACTCCTCCAAAGGACTTTTGGCACATCTGCAATATAATAATACACTGAAGTTCATGTTATCTTTGGACATGGGTGGAGGCAAGACCTGGTCAAAGTGATGAATAATAACAAATGCACTTCCAACAAAAGAAAATGTTGCGTGTCAAGAAGTTTGTTTGTTCACAAGCTTCCAAAATAAATCTTGTGACAGAGAAAGATTTGATTTGAGAAATTTGATATCCTGTTCTGAGCATCAAAATGATCATTACATTGCTCTCTTTAATAACATGTGTTATCTTCATGGTATAGGCCCTCTGTGAAGATGAAGTGAACTTTAAAAATCAGGATTGTTTTTCTGGTCCAAATGTACGCTTTAGACTTTTTTCACAAAACAAGAAAAATCGGAAGAATCCAAATAAAAAGTAATGGAACAACATACAAAAAAATAATAAAACACATACAAAACAAAAATATTTATTGTTTTAATATATAACATCAAATATTATATAAAAGTTGAATATACGATTGAATATGATTTCTTTTTTCATTTTATTAATTTTTCATTTTATATAAAATAGTGTGATCGTATATATATATATAAATATATATATATATATATATATATATATATATATATATATATATATATATATATATATATACACACACACACACACACAACAGCACACACACAATATACTATATAAAATTATAAATATTTAGAAAGTATTTATTTTATATACGAGTTATTATGTATTTATTTTCTTTTTAAATATTTCATGTTATGTGTGTGTGTTTGTATCACCATTCACTTTTTTGTTTGTTAAAACAACTACTCTCACTTTTTTTTATGTCGCTCCCTTATTTTCACAGGGCATTATCAAACCTTGTCAGTGAAATTACTCAGCATTTAAAACTTTCTTTACTTGCTATTTGAATTCACGCAGTATCCACTTGGGAGGCTAGTTAGGAAAAATACAGCTTGCATGTCTAACTCAAGCTAAACGCATTAGCAGTACGTTCAGACGTGACACTTTGTAGCTCTATGGCACCCAAGCTCTATACAAATGCAAATAACCTTTCCTCTATGTTGTGCACTACCCAAGCCATCTCTCTGTAATTATCTTGTCTTCCGCACATTACACATCCAAATGCTGCTAATAGGAAGTGACATGTAAGGTAACCGAGTCAAGCAATTAAGATGGAGGATTAATGAAAACCCCAGTGAACCCTTATGTCCCACAAAAAATGTCATTCAGAAGTTGAAGACAATGAAACCCTGACAGTGGGAGATTTCACTTTGTGAAGCATCAGGTAAACAAAAGAATGATGGAAAACAAAACTAATTTCAAGACATATATTATTTTATTTATTTTTTTTCATTTTGATGTCACCAAATAACTAAAAAACCAAAACTGAAGCTGAGAAAATTTGTTTTAAGAATTTTGGACTGAATCTAGATGGTTTTGATACCAGATTTCTCTGAATCTGATCATACAAGATTGTATTTTGCTTAATTTGGACTAAATTTGGCTAAACATGCTTTTCCACAGAAGTACATTCAAGCTACCAATTCAAAAAAGTTTATAATTACACTGAAGTTGTTTAAGGAGGTAATATTTTTATAAATGCATAATATTAGACGCAACTATTTAATTTAATTAGACCATTTATCTGGCATAAAAACATCTGAGTTAGCATGACAGAATTAAAATGAATTTAATTTAGCACAAAATAACAAGCAAACAAAAAAGGAACAAATATCAGCTTTTAGCTAAATACTCTACTTTGCTTCAAAATAGAAGATACAATGTTAAAATTAATCAGTGAATTATTTATTTGATCAGTGAACTCAAACACTATGATTATGACAAAATATGATGAAAAATACTGCAATGCAGCAAATGAGAGAAAACAAAACCATACATTCATGGGCATCTAGATTAGCACAACAGCATTAAAATTAACTTAACTGTGAAACAGTAAAAATAGTAAAGCAAACTAATTTATAAGCAAAAAAAAAAAAGTAACAAACAACAGTATTTAGGTAAAAGTTTTGCTTCACAAAAGACGACACCTAATAAAAATCAATCGGTCAATCCTTTATTTGATCAGTGAACTGTTCATTTAAATGAAATGTTCAAACAAATTTAGTAAAATGAATCAGACTCAAGCGTTATGATGATCACCTCAAGACAAAATATGATGAAAAATGCCATGTAGCATTTTGTCAAGCAACTTTTTCAAACAAGAAGCTGTGTTATACTGTAAGTTATACTATCTTTATGTATTTCGTTACTCCAAAGCAATATATAAATCCAAGATCAGGGACAAGGCATCATAAAGACATCAAGTTACGAGAGTGTTTATTCCACGCATGAAGGATAAGACTGATAAGATATCACTACCTATACGTGCTACAGCTTCAGTGACTACCAGCTAATCTGCTTTGACCTGAAGAAGCCATAACAGTCTCTATCACGCTTATAAGCGCAGACAGGATAACATACATATACCCCAGGCTAGATTAACTCAGACAGGAATACATTCTCTTGGATTTTAAGGACTTAAATCTGAAGCTTACAATCAAGAATGTGGAAAACAAATCATCTACTATATGCACAAACTATTTTGCAGAAGAAATGACAGAAGTCACAGGTAAACAATCATCAGATTTCATATCCCGAAGCCCCACAGACTTTCATTTTCTATAAGTGCTTTTGTATCTTGTTTTGTAATTAGTTTCTCTTGTATGAGAGCAGTCTGATACCTCCCACTTTAAAAACTCAGCCATGCTTTACATTCAATAAATTGATTAAACAAAATAAAAAGGAAAGGCTATACTGGGAGAGAGAGAAAAAAAAGCAATGTTTAATCATTTTGTTTTTCAAATGCCATGCCACAGAGCCCCCGAGCAAAAAGTTCAGGCATAATTTAATTCATATGGCCGGCATGATATTGATTGCATACGTGTTGGACCAGAGGGCAATTTATTTTGAATTTTTTCACATCTAACAAACAACAGGTGTGTTGTGTCGGGGTTTGGTGTGCTGTTGTCATTTGAGCGTTGAGCTAAAGGTTATTAAAATAAACGTTTAACACTGGGATGCATTTTTATGACTGGCACTCAGGGCTGTGTAATGCATATTCATTGTTTTAATCTCGTTAAGGAAGCAATCTCTCGACATGTAATGAGCATGCAGATCAGATATCTAATCGTGTGGCTTATCGCTAGCTCCTCAGAGGCAACTCTTCATTGTCAGGCCGGCGAATATCCCACAGATTAGCTGCAGGCTAGGTAGTATGATGCCCAATTTGGCTAAATAAAATATAAATGTAGTCCATGGATATGTGACATGGTCAGTGAAACGTAACAAAGCTTTTAAATGTGTAAATCATCAGTAAAGTAAGCAGAGATGGACTCTGGCCATCATCAGAAATAGGGTACTCAATAGGTACCCTATTTCTGACTGAAAATAATAATAATAATAATAATAATTACATTAATAAAATAAAACAAAATAAAATGTGTCATATCAAAGATTCAATGCAATTTTTAAATATTAATACAAATATTTAAAAAGTGTTATCAAGTCTCATAAATTGTTATGCATTTTGTTAAATAAATAAATACTGTAATATGCATATCATGATTTTCATTATATTATTTTATAATATGATTTAGAAAAAACTGTCATATCAGGTAATCCATATCAATGTATTTAAAAAAAAAAAAAAGTTTTGTTATGTCTCATCAAGTTTATACATTTGGTTATAAGCAATCAAAACTATAATATTTATATTATAATTTAAAATATCATATGATTTATTAAAATTAACTCAAAAAGTCTCAATACATTTAAAATATATTAAAAAGTCTTATCAAGTCTCATCTAGTTTATGCATTGTTATAAATAATATAGAAATATATAAAATGTAAATAAATACATAAATTACACCTGAAAAACAGCTGGATTACAGGGATGCAAATAATAGGGCTGCAAATGTAGCCTAAATAAAGCTGTCATTCACACCTTGGATAAACTTATATTTCACAAAAATAAAGAATTACCTCCTCTCACATGATTTTCTGACAATATCAGTGTAACCAAACTAACTAACACACAGACTTCATTTGTATTGCACTTTTTTTCAATACTTGACTTGAATCTAGCACTGTGACTGAATCAGCACTTTGTTTGTAATTGCATTATCTTCTCATTCGTACGTGGGATTCAGCCATTTAACCTTAGCTACCTGCTTTGGTAATTGCCACTTATGTAATCTGAACTTTCTTTTCTCAAAGTCACTTTGGCAAGAAATCGACTGCCAAGAATAAACCCCTTCATGTCCAGTCAAAGTGCTTCTACTGTATACCGGTCCACAAGCTTGAGCTAAACAATTTTCACAATTAGCATAAATTACTATGTAAATACCTTGATTATTCCTTGAGTAAATTAATAAGATATGTGACAACCTATTGTTGTCTCTCCTGCAGAACTCTGTCAGTTGGCCTTTTAGAGTTTCCTCACTGTCACCGTCATTATCTCCAAATGATTTGTCTCATCTGGATCATTGCTCAAGTACTTATTTCATGAATATGAATGATTTAAAACTTGATCTCTGACACCTATTTGAATATGCACACCACAGACTCTGCATCAGATGTTTTCATAGGATTAAAAGGGATAATTCACTCAAAAATGAAAATTCTGTCATCATTTACTCATCCTGAATGTTGGTACCAATTGCTTTTGGTTAACATTGATGTATAAAAATAGCCTACTATGCTCCATAGAAGAGATGAAGTCATAGAATTTTGGATTTAGAATTTATGTGAGTAATTGATGATAGAGTTTTTATTTTTGGGTGAATTGTTCCTTTAATTAACTACAAAATAGGAATTAATATTCAACTGTTCTTAGTTTTCAAATTGACAACCCAGTGGAAAAGTTAGAAATAACTAATCTGCTTGAATGACACACGGCATAATAAATGAACCCTGACATGCATAAATCAGACGACGTCTGTTCAGAAAGCAGCCTAATGAGTACAGAGCTGAGAGAGAGAGCGATCTAGGATCCATCAAACCAAGCAGCTCAGGAGAACATATCTGCCAACAGGCCCACCAGTGGATGGTGACAATGTCTGATCCTGACCACACAGACAACCCCAGGACTACACTCATGCAAACAAATACTCTCCGCTCTGTCATGGCCTTAGGTGCTTCATTAACACCTGTGCAAATCAAAACAAAAAGATAAAAATTCCCCCTCCAAAAATATTCAAATTCCATATTTGTGACAAATTGTGACACTGAAGATCAGAGTAATGGCTACTTAAATCCAGCTTTTCAATCACAGGAATAAACTACATTTGAACACATATTAAAATAGAAAATAGCTACTTTAAATTGTAATCATATTTCACAATTTTTGCTGCATTTTTGATCAAATAAATGCAGTCTTGGTGAGTAGAAGACACTTATTTTCTTGATTTCTTTTCTACATTCTATATGTTGTGATTTCATTAAGCGACATCTGTAAATACAGTAAATTAGGATCAGCCGACAGTCGGAATCGTCCATGAAAAATCAATTGCCTACTGGTTAGTTTCCTCAAATAGTCATAACTTTTTCTAACTTTTAACAGCAAGTCAAGAGCATGTGAGCGCACTGGTCCACTTAAACTGGTATACACAGTAGGTATACACACACATAAACACAGTGTTAGTGTGTACCTGGTATTCCCTACATTATGGGGTTTAAATGTGTGTGTGCACGCATGTGTGTGTGTGTTTTGAACAACAGTGTATATACTGTATACACTCATCGGCCACTTTATTAGGTACACCTGTTCAATTGCTTGGTAACACAAATTGCTAATCAGCCAATCACATGGCAGCAACTCAATGCATTTAGGCATCTAGATGTGGTGAGCATCAGAAACCGAGCATCAGAATGGGGAAGAAAGGGGATTTAAGTGACTTTGAATGTGGAATGGTTGTTGGTGCCAGACGGGCTGGTCTGAGTATTTCAAAAACTGCTGATCTACTGGGATTTTCAGGCACAACCATCTCTAGGGTTTACAGAGAATGGTCTGAAAAAGAGAAAATATCCAGTGAGCAGCAGTTGTGTGGACGAAAATGCCTTGTTGATGTCAAAGGTCAGAGGAGAATGAGCCGACTGGTTAGAGATGATAGAAAGGCAACAGTAACTCAAATAGCCACTTGTTAAAACCAAGGTATGCTGAATACCATCTCTGAATGCACAACACGTCGAACCCTGAAGCAGATGGGCTACAGCAGCAGAAGACCACACCGGGTGCTACTCCTGTCAGCAAAGAACAGGAAACAGAGGCTACAATTCGCACAGGCTCACCAAAATTGGACAACAGAAGATTGGGAGAATGTTGCCTGGTCTGATGAGTCTCGATTTCTGCTGCGACATGAAAGCATGGATCCATCCTGCCTTGTCTCAATGGTTCAGGCTGCTGGTGGTGGTGTAATGGTGTGGGGGATATTTTCTTGGCACACTTTGGGCCCCTTAGTACCAGTTGAGCATTGTTTATACGCAACATTACAGAGTATTGTTGCTGACCATGTCCATCCCTTTGATACTACAGTGTACCCATCTTCTGATGGCTACTTCCAGCAGGATAATGCACCATGTCACAAAGCTCAAATCATCTCAGAATGTTTTTTTTTAACATGACAATAAGTTCAATTTACTCAAATGGCCTCCACAGTCACCAGATCTCAATCCATTAGAGCAGCTTTGGGATGTGGTGGAACGGGAGATTTGCATCATGGATGTGCAGCCGACAAATCTGCAGCAACTGCGTGATGCTATAATGTCAATATGGACCAAAATCTCTGAGGAATGTTTCCAACACCTTGTTGAATCTATGCCACGAAGAATTAAGGCAGTTCTGAAGGCAAAAGGGGGTCCAACCCGGGACTAGCAAGGTGTACCTAATAGTGTGTGTGTGTGTATATATATATATATATATATATATATATATATATATATATATATATATATATATATATATATATATATACATACTTATTTATATATTTATATACAGTCACACACACACACACCACACACACCCACACACACACACACACACACACACACAGCAGGTAAGCTGTACATGCACTCCCCCCATCCACAATTCCTGTTCAACTGGGATGATTCTGATTGTAGTAGTGGGCCATTTGAACCAAAAAATGGCAGGGCTGATTTTCTGTCCCAGTCCAGCCCTGGTTGTATTGTACTTGTTGAGATTACAGCTATGCTATAAAGTGGGTTTTCCACTCAAGCATCTGGCATGGC
The DNA here is from genome assembly GCF_018340385.1 of Cyprinus carpio. NCBI lineage: Eukaryota > Metazoa > Chordata > Actinopteri > Cypriniformes > Cyprinidae > Cyprinus > Cyprinus carpio. The sequence goes on along the minus strand of NC_056596.1, from coordinate 8,284,009 downwards.
TCAAAAAGTGAAGACAATACAGCACTACCTTAAAGACATTTGACACCTCTGGGAAAGTCTGTTTTTTTGACATACAGCTTTCATCCCTCATGTTTTTCAAGACAGACTGAAAAAAGAGCTACGATGGACCTGCTGACCTGACAGATGTGGTTCAGCCCAAACCAAGCTCCTCATTCCCCCAATCCTTGATTTAAAATGTCCAACAAATGATCGAGAAATCTGAGGAAACATTTCAGTTTAGGCAATGGACTTGGGACGAATCATTTTACATTTTTATTTAGACTGTCACACTTGATTTAGTTTTGATGTACCATTTCATTCTTGAAACTAAAGTGATACTGAATGCTAAAATGATTATATGTCTTCTCCTGTTATTTAATTTCAGATTTGGACATTTTGTAAAAGTAATCCTTCTTTTTCTGTAAATTATGGTAGCTTTTCAACTCAAAAGTGCCTAGTTCCTTTCCTTCCATTACTTTCAGTGAAGAATCCAGTGAAGCATGTTCCAAAACAGTCCAAATGAAAGACCTTTACAATCTCCTCTGTCCACATCTTTCCCTTTAAAGGAGTTGAAGTCTGTCTTCCACTACCTGTCACTCTCCCCCTCATTCATCTTGAAGCTCTACAGCCAATCATCTCTCAGTCTGACAGGACCGCAGTGGGACTATTACAGGCAGGGATGTGAGATTCTGCTGGAAGGCAAACAGTGCTGAAAGCCTTATCAGTAATGGTTGATACAGCTTAAACTAACAACAAGAATAAAAGTACCCCCCTTTTTTAAGATACGTACCAAGTACCAAGCAGGAATGCACATTATTAAAATTCTACCCAATACAGATTTTTATTGTTT